>NC_091121.1:33740286-33832786 GCF_040183065.1 Periplaneta americana | reverse complement strand
CGTCAGTGGATTGATGACTGCAAATTCGTATTTAGCCAGATAAATTTCGAGGATCACAAGGTTTTGGACTACCCGCATTTCATTTTAACATACAGGATGATTAAGAAGAAAAGGCCTACACGTTCAGTGGTAACAGTATGGGCGATTCTAAAGGAAACACATTACATAGCGTCATTCAAGAGGAGTTACCGTCACACTTCCGAAGACATTCTGAGCAAAAAATGTCATATAAACATGGGTTCTATTTTCAATATTTTCAAAGTTACACTAATTTGAAATTGTTTGTAAAATACCTTTTTTTTTCTTTAGCTTTAAAGGTAAAAGAATATTACAAATAGGATATGAACTATTCAGAATTATCATTTAATTGTCTAGTATTCTAAAGCTAAGAATGTGTTGTTAATTTCTTAGTTTCTTCGGACAGGATTTTGGGTCTATATGACTATAGGATATCGGTAGTATGTTTATGAGAATATATGTTGGCTAGATTGGGGAATGGGGTGGTGTCATAAGATGGACGTGAGAAGGTTAGTGGGTTAGTTGAGGTGATATCTCAGTAACATGAGATCGAATACTGTGAATTCAATTATATAAGTGCGTTTTCTCTGCCGTGCATAGTGTCGAATTGCCGAAATTTCACCTATGGGATCGTGTTGATGATATCCTATTTTGAATAAGAACGGATGGGTTGTATTCCAGAATGGGATGTTGTGAAATTGTTTTGCTGATATCCTATTTTGGATAAGAGCGATGGGCTCTGTTCCAGAATGGGATATCGTCAATTTGTGTGATTATTCTTTTTAGATAGTTTTATTTACTCGTCGTGTTGGTTTACGTCGGCCATGTTGTGACGTAACTACCGCCATGTTGTGACGTCATCGTTTGTCAAACTTGACGAAAATTAAGCGATATCCTATAATAAAAGAACCTCCTTTATCAATTCTTAGCTACAGTGGAAGCTCTTAAGTTTGACAGAAATCAAGTTCGACATCCTATAGTTCGACTGCTTACGTAGGAGAATTAGACACGCCCCTATACGGGCACTAAGAAATGGGTTTTGCCATTTGAATGGGAATTGGTTCTGTGTTTTGTAGTGATACTTTTGTTAAAGGAAAACAGAATATTTTATTGATTAGGACATCCATATTGATTATTGATTTTAAATTAATGAACTCTTCTTTTTTCTATTTGAGAATTGTGCCGTTTGTGAGACGGAACTGTCGAAACCTACTGTGGTACTAGAAGAGCATAGACAAGTCTCGGGGCGGGCAGGAAATGCAAGTACAGTACTATATTCGTTAATGGATAACCAATAAGAATTTGTATTCATTTCACCTGCCACACCCACTACCCTTATTGGACAAAACTTTCAATTCTGTTCTGTCGAATTTAGGAGAGTCCACTGTAGCCTACTATTTTTACGCACTTATCACAACAATTGTAGCAAACCACACGACTGCCGACAACTCGATTCTTCACAGTTAAATTTTGCATCCCAGTGTACAGCCTTAAAGAATTTATAGGAGTAGTATAATTTGTAACAATTATTTATTGTCGTGATAAATGCGTAAGAAAAATGTAATTTTGGAGTTAAAACTGAAAAAATTCTGTACGAAGCAATAATTATTATGGAATTAGGAACACATTTTTATGATGAAGGATGGGTAGAGCGGAGAAAAATTCTCTCCGGCACCGAGATTCGAACCCGAGTTTTCAGCGGATTCCAGTTCCGATGCCGGATTGAATCCCCTCAGTTTATGTTCCACCTCTTAGTTTCCCTTCAGTGCCCAACCCTCATGCACTGTGTCACATAGGCACAATGTCCAATACACTATGTGCAGAGGTGCACTCATTACGAGTGACCAAGTGGGTGGGATCCGATGGAATGAGCGCTGTCTTAAATCACTAAGTGATTATTTACGCATATCATATTATTGTGATGTACCGAAGTACATATGATATTTCCGTGCAGAAATTCTGCATTATCATAGTCACTCGTAATGAGTGCACCTCTGCACATAGTGTGTTGGACATTGTGCCACTGTCACACATCTCTGATCAGCATATCAGATCTGTGCAAGGGATAGTAAATATTAATACCTTAAAAACAATATACTTTGCATACTTCCACTCGATAATATGTTTTGGAATAATATTGTGGAGAAATTCTACAGTGAGTAAAGTAAATTCCTACTATAAGAAAGAGTAATTAGAATAATAGTAGGTGCCAAATCTAGGAAATCGTGTAGAACCCGTTAAAAAAAAAAATAAAAATAATGCCCATGGCTTGTTTGTGGTATATTTTTTCATTAATAATCTTCCTCCCATGTAATCGTTGAAACTTTGTAACTAATTCAAAAGTTCATATTATAAATAATCGTCAAAAATGACTTCCATTGGCTTTCAAAAACATGTGCTTTATATGGCAGTATTTTAATTGTCTCCCTATGGATATAAGAAATAAAACTCAATACATAAGATTATTTAGGGCCAAATTAAAGAAATGTCTAATTTCTCACGCCTTCTATTCTGCAGGTGAATTTATGACATTCAACACGCTACATGAATATTTATATCTTGCATTAAGCATCGATACTAATCCCTTGTGTTGTACTAGTAAGCTTATATTGTAAAATCCTTCCGTATATATTTCAACTAGACAGTGACTATGAATTAAGACTTTGTAGTAACATTAATATTTTTGACATATTTCAACTAGACTCTTACTATGAATTAATATTTTGTAATACTATTAATTTATATATATATATATATATATATATATATATATATATATATATATATATATATATATATATATATATATATATATATATATATATACTACACTGTGGCTACGAATTAAGATTTTGTAGTAGGCCTACTATTAAGATTTTTTGTACATATTTCAACTAGACTGTGACTATGAATTAAGACTTTGTATCACTATTAAGATATTTTGACATATTTCAACTAGACTGTTACTGTATCTATGAAGACTTTGTAGTACTATTAAGATTTTTTGTCATATTTCAACTAGACTGTGGCTATGAATTAAGACTTTGCAGTACTAATTAAGATTTTTTTAAACAATTTTCAACTAGACTGTGACCACAGTCTACTATATACAGTCACGAAGCTTTAGTTTTGAGGATGCTAGAAACAACAGACTGTGACGGTTCTATTTTGCACTGCCTGTGATGAGGCGATAGTTGCGATCCTAGTGTTGAGCAACTATCTAATGTTTGCATATTTACTACGTATTGAGCTTCGCGACTGTATATACTAGACTGTGCTGTGACTCTGAATTAAAACTTTGTAGTTCTATTAAGATTTGTTTTACATATTTCAACTAGACTGTGACTATGAATTATTAAGACTTCGTAATACTATTAAGATTTTTGACACGTCCCATATATTATTCTAACTGTGAAGCGATATACGAATACCATATATTGTAAATAAATACAATACAATATAGTACAATTTCTTTTGAATGATAACAAAACTTGCCAGTTAACTATTATTACAAACTTATTCTCTTGTTTGTTTTCCAATTAATAGGTATACTAACCTTTTCGTACGTGATTGTAATGCAAACACTGAACTCCTTGTAAAACAGAAAAGGAAAGTACGTTCTGTAACAGCCATCTATCACCCACCGTTACGCAGGTCAAACTTTCAGTTGGTTAAGATATCCGTGCAGCAGATGGCAGCACGTGTTCTATATACGTTAATATAGCGTGAAAAGTTGTATGGTTTGTGAGGAATTAAGAGTGGGAAACTTTCTGACATCCTAAGTCCAGAAGTTTTCCAACTTCGTAGGTAGAGAGAAAGGAGACCCCTTTAGGAGTGCTGTGTAAAGTGGGAATAAGTTACTCAGGGTGTTGGAAGGGGTTTGGAGGTCATATAAACCACCCCATGCCATCCTCTATTCTAACCCCCGCAGGTTATATTAGCAATCATATACTGACTCATAACATCCCTGGGTTTAAACCTTCCAAAGGCTTATCTACTTTCATGAAGTATTCGCAAATAAACTCTACTAGCTTATCCCACGAACCTGCGTTCCCTTCTCCCCGTTCCTCTCCCCTCTATCCCGCACTTGTTCGTTTAATTGTGTGTGCATTTAATCTCACTTGAAAATGACTCCACCAATTCTGTTTATACTTTAATCATACGAGATTAAACTACGAACCATCTGCATTATTAGGTATGTACCATGTTTTGATGACGTAGTTACACATTTAGGTCACATCAGAAATTAACCATCAACTTCTCGAGAACTCTGACCTTCCAAATTTAAATATAACTTGTTGAATAGGTTTAGGTATACATTTTTGGTACATTTACCTTGTGATGGGAATAACTGCATATTTGTTTTCCTTATACAGTACGTTTTGTGTCAATGTACTCTAGTTAGATATTTTATGTCTGTGGTAATAGATCCAATGAAAATTAATTCGATTGTCATGGGGAAAACAGACCAGCATAATCTATAAATACATTTATGCTCGACCATGCCGAAATGTAGTAATTATACACCTGGTAGTAGCCCTTTAATGCACCTCATTGAAGTACACCTATTCATTATAATTCAGTTGTTCAGCCAATGAGAAATCACCATTGTACCTATTGTACCATTATAAAACCGCAAGTATCGATTATTCTCGGATATGCAATCGAAAGACAATTAGCGAAAAGTCACGGACGCTGGAAATCCAATATTGTCGCAGAAGGTTATGTTCTGTTACTTTAATAATTAGTGTTAATTGTAAATAATATTCAAATAAATTGACTTTGTCATCTCGTTTTCCAATTCTAAATCAATTTCCAGCTTATATCAAGCCTAATGTTAATGTTATTCTCTATATTATATCAAGGTCAATGACATTCGTGTTTCGGAAAAAATCAATACTTTCGCTTCTGCGCACATCTCACAATTCAGGTCAGTTCCGCTCCTCATTTACATAACAATAACATGAATATTAAAAATAATGGAGATAATTATTACAGTTGTCTGAACACTAATTATTGATAAAATAAATAAAATAATAAAACCGGTTAGAAACCATACATGTTTCGAGGGCTATGCTCCTCTTTAAGATACGACACGCGGTAGAACATCTACACCGTAGTCGTGATACAACCACTGAAGATGGGGGAGCATAGCCCCCGAAACATGTTTGGTTTCTAACCAGTTTTATTATTTTATTTATTTGATCAATAAATAGTGTTCAGACAACTGTAATAATTATCTCCATTATTTTTAATCTTCACTTATGAACACTGTTGTATTTTGACCTTTTAAGTATTTAATAACATGAATACTTATGAATAATTTCAAGTTAGAAATATGGTCGAGCATAAAAAGTCGTATGAAACTTGCCTATAATGATAATTAAGACGCTCGTATGAAAATTATGAAACTCGCTTGCACTCGTTTCATAAACAAACATACTCGCGTCTTAATTACTACCATTATAGGGTCGTTGCATAATGTACTATTATCCGAATCATTGCAGCTGATGTATTACATTCATGAACAATTCCAAACCATGTGGCCCTGGTTCGAATCCCAAACGGGGCAAGTTGCCAATACGAGCAAATGATGGGTAACTTTTGGTGCTGGATCCCGGACTCATTTCACAGGCATTATCACCTTCTTTTTATTCAGAGCTAAATAAACTGAGATGTTGATATTGAATCGTAAAATAACCCAAGGAAAAAAAAAACAATTCCAAAATGTGATGTTAAAGCCGATGCAACACCAGGTCGATTAAACAAGATTAGATTCTTAATTAATCGACCTGGTATGGATCGTATGCGGAGAATAAGAAAAAGACGGAAAATACGGAAGATTTGAGAATACTGAGTGTGCAGTAAAATACCGATCTTGAGCAGAAAACTATGAATGAATGAATGAATGAATACTTAAATCGTTTTATATCAACCGGCCTTTACATCTATGTTTTCTTCATAATGCAACTAAAACGTTTAAGAATGGAAAGTACTCTAATGAATTTTTATTATTATTATTATTATTATTATTATTATTATTATTATTATTATTATACTTATGCTCTTCCAATTCACTGCGAGCTACATCAAAGTGATGCACTGTCACCTTTACTTTTTAACTTTGCTCTGGAATATGCCATTAGGAAAGTTCAGGAAAAGAGAGGGGTTTACTGATTGTTCTGTATGGTTGTGAAACTTCGACTCTAACTTTGACAGAGGAACAGAGATTAAGAGCGTTCGAGAATAACGTCTCGAAAATATTTGGGCCTAAGAGGGATGAAGTTACAGAAGAATGGAGAAGGTTACACCTATGCAGAACTGCACGCATTGTATTCTTTACCTGACATAATTAGGAACATTAATATATATTATTATATATTATTACAATGTACCGAAGTACATATGATATTTCCATGCAGATATTCTGCGTCGTCATACGATGAAAGAGTAATGGAACGGAGAAAAATTCTCTCCGGCGCCGGGATTTGAACCCGGGTTTTCAGCTCTACGTGCTGACGCTTTATCCACTAAGCTGAAAACCCGGGTTCAAATCCCGGCGCCAGAGAGAATTTTTCTCCGTTCCATTACTCTTTCATCGTATGATGACGCAGAATATCTACATGGAAATATCATATGTACTTCGGTACATTGTAATAATATATATGATATGCGTAAATCACTTCGTGATTTAAGACGGCGCTTATTCCGTCGGATCCCGACCAACTAGTCACTCATTACGAGTGCACCTCAGCACATGTGTGGACTTCGGTCCTAGGTTCATAGATATCTATGACGTAGTGCAGAGGGCGGCCACTAGTGAGAACCCAAGAGTTGGAACTTAAAACTGAGACGATTCTTCCGACGCCGGGGTGGAATCCGGTGTGGCTTAGTGGATAAAGCGTCAGCACGTAGAGCTGAAAACCCGGGTTCAAATCCCGGCGCCGGAGAGAATTTTTCTCCGTTCCATTACTCTTTTATCGTAGGAAGATTAAATTCAGACGTTTGAGATGGGCAGGGCATGTAGCACGTATGGGCGAATCCAGACATGCGTATAGAGTGTTAGTTTGAAGATCTGAGAGAAAAAAGACGTTTGGAGAGGATAATATTGAAATGGATATGAGGGAGTTTGGAAATGACGCTAGGGACTGGATTAATCTTACTCAGGATAGGGAACGATGGCGGGCTTATGTGAGGGCGGCAATGAACCTCCGGGTTCTCTAAAAGCCATTTGTAACTAAGTAAGCATACTATTGAATCTTTCTTAGCCAACGCACTTGTTAAGAGTTCTCAGCTAGCATCAATGTTCAGAAGTAATGGGATTTCCACATGTGGGCGATGTAGCTCAAGATCACAACAGAATGACATAAACGAAACTGACAATACACCTAGTCTTTGTGGAACAGACATATAGTTCCATTCCCTTGTAGGGAATTGAACTCGGGTCCACTAGATTCCGAGTCAAGTGCATAAAAGTTTCTACCAGAGTAGAGGACATCGTGTTTTTCACACTACTTTTACACTTTCGACAATTTTACATCTAAGTATTTGTCGTGAACTTGAGAACGTTTAGAAACAGTTGTACAACCGAAATGGTATTTAGTTTAATTACAATGCTTGTCAGTTGCCAACTATATCAATGTTTCAACCCAACAGTCAATAAGCTGTCACATTCAGCTCTTACCTATATTCTTCCCGGCAAATTATCCTAATTTCACAAAAAATCAACGTGCAAGTACGAAAATGAACTTACTGTTAAAAGATCTCATATTAATTGCAATACCTGTGATTATAGTAGTCGCATATGGACTATACTGACAGTGGTAGCGGTATTGATATCCGACATATAAGAGTGTTATTTAATGACGTTGTACCAACTACGAGGTCACTTAGTATAATGTGATAGTATTTGGGGAGAATGTCCAGAAATATACATAGGATTAACTGACATTACATGAATTTTATTCAATGAATACACCTGGAATAAGGGTATATGTTGCATGACTTCCCTATGTACTTATACCCTTATTCCGGGGGGGTATTTAATTATCTCAAGTTAGATTTCTCTCAGAAACTACAGCGTGTTCATAATGCGTGCGTCTTCTTTCTTGTGATGTTAGATACTATAATCATACCTCAACTTCTTTCGGGAAACTATCATGGCTCAGATTATATGAGAGAAAGAATTTGCACTCGTTTTCTCCCTTATATCGAATTATACAAACTTCATTCCCCTCTTATTCGTCGTTTCCATACTCTTTCCAGTTACCGTAACATCAATACTCGATCACAACGCGATAACAAGCTAGAAATTCCACTCCACACATCGTCTCTCTTCCTTCACGTTGCTACTTCTCGACACTGGAGCTCTCCGCCGCCTGAAGTCAAGAGATGCTGAACGTTGAAATCGGTTAGAAAATTATTCCTTGACGAGTTGCCAAACTAACTTCTTATCGAAAAGTATTGGGAATAAATTTGAATAAGGGACAAAATAAAATTTCCTTCCCAGGCAGAATTCGAACCACGAAAGTCTTAGTTACCAGTCTATCGTGCTCTGGAGCGAACAAGGCTCTAAAATAAGCTACAAGGTCGGTCCGGTTCTTTTTTTCCACTACTGTACTACGGCCTTGAGGTTCACTCAGCCTCCTATAAAATTGAGTACCGGGTCTTTCTCGGGGGTAAAAGGCGGTCAGAGCGTGGTGCCGACCACACCACCTCATTCTAGTGCCGAGGTCATGGAAAGCATGGGGCTCTACCTCCATGCCCCCCAAATGCCTTCATGGCATGTTACGGGGATACGTTTACCTTTTACCTTTACTGTACTTTTCCACCTATCTCATCCTGTATATGTCTCATTTCTATTGACTTATCGCAAACGAAATTTGGTTGTTGCAGAATTTCGTTGGCGTTTTTTCGCTGACAAAAGGTTTTATTTGAGACAGAAGACAGAAACTAATCAGTAATATATTCTCCTACATCAGCCATGACTCTCCGTTAATGCTGGGGTAGTTTCTAGATTCCGCGTCTGAAGAAATCTGCTGGTTTGTAGTTAAATAAGTCAAGCCAAGTTTGTAAAGCATCTTCAATATCAAAAGAGTTCCCTTGAAGATTGTTGGATAAAAGAAAAAATGGAAAAGGTGGGAATCTGAGGGCGCAAGATCGGAAGAATGTGTGGGATGCGAAATCACCTCCCAACCAAGCTAACATATTAGTTTTCTAGAATTTAATTCTAGATGTGCGTAGGGTATACATTCAAATTATCTTTAATAATATAATTCTTAATAATATGTAAATATTTAAATTCGCTACTCGTTATCATAATTAGTTCAAAAGGAAGTCAACAAATATCACTTATAAACTCTATGAATTTAGGGCTGTTTATTAACTTAAAAATGGCTGGATTATTTATACTTAAAGTTCAATGAAAACATGAGCAAAATTTTGTGACTATATTATTATAATTATAACCAGGGAAAGGATTTATATGTAAATACATATTTACTTATAAAGCTAATATAATTTATATTTTGCATTATCTTTATGTTTCACAATGTGTAGGGTTGAAAAATCCTACTTTTATTTTCCATATTTTTCCATATTTTAGAGTTTAGTACATATTTTCGTTAATTTCCATATATTTTCCATATTTCATATAAAACAGTCCATATTATATTAGGTTTAACAATAAAACAAAACAAAATTCCATTAACTTTTAAAAATACATTTCAACAATAGAGATTTAAACACATGTTCAGTAATCCCTTTAACATCAGAGTTATTTGAAAATTAGCAGTCCTATCAACAATGGGAAAGTAAGTTACAAAACTGTATTAATTTAATTTAAAATTTTTAACAGACTTCAGTTGTGCAGCTCAACAGTTAAATGCCAGTCAGAGTACACATAGGTTCAGTTTTGTAAATCATACTATAAAGACGGTAAATATGCCAAAAGTACGTCATTCAGTCAATTTAAAATCAAAACTAACAAGTTACATTTCAGAATTTAAAGAAGATGGTTTATCAACTGACAATAAAATATTATTTTGTAATTTGTGTCAGTGTGCAGTATCATCTACACAAAAGTTCCTGGTGCAACAACACATTACAACTAGTAAACATCAGGCCAACAAACAACTAAATTCCAAGCAGAGACAATTGTTTTTAACACAACCAACAACATCGAATGTAAGATCTGAGTTTAACATCGACCTGTGCCATTCTCTCATCTCTGCTGATATTCCTCTCTACAAACTAAAGAATAAGGTCTTCAGGGAATTCCTTGAAAAATATACTCAACATACAATCCCGGATGAGTCAACACTTAGGAAGACGTATGCTCCATCCATCTACGATGAGACAATACAGAAGATAAGAGATGAAATTGAAGATAGTTCAATTTGGGTTTCCATTGATGAGACTCCCGACAAAGAAGGTAGACTTGTTGGTAATGTAGTTATCGGTTTGTTAAGTGAACAATATTCTGAACGAATTCTTTTACATTGTGATGTTCTAGAAAAGTGCAATAACAAAACTATAGTTAAACTGTTCAACGAAGCTATGGGTATCCTGTGGCCAAAGGGTATTATGTACGATAATGTGTTATTCTTTATTAGCGATGCTGCCCCTTATATGGTCAAAGCTGGACAAGCATTATCTGTTGTATATCCTAAATTGACTCATTTTACTTGTGTGGCGCATGCATTTCATCGTGTGGCAGAAGTGGTCAGAGACAATTTCCCTAAAGTAGATTTGTTGATTTCATCAGTGAAAAAAGTATTTCTCAAAGCTCCCAGTAGAGTTAACGTGTTGAAAGAAATGTACCCTGAAATTCCATTGCCACCAAAGCCAATTTTAACTAGATGGGGTACATGGCTAGAAGCAGTTGAATATTATGCCGAACATATAGACTCTATTAACAATGTTCTCCTTGCATTGGACTCTGAAGATGCAGTCTCAATTGATACTGCGAAAACAGTTACCTGTGACATAAGTGTGAAGAATGACTTAGCTCACATTCAGCATACATTTTCATGCATCATAAAAACGCTCAAAAGTCTCCAAAATAGGCACCTTTCACTATCTGAAAGTTTTGAAATTATAAATAGTACTGTGGAACAACTGAATCGTGGTAGAGGTAAAGTTGCAGATCCAGTAAGAGCTAAGGTGGACACTGTACTTTCAAAAAACCCTGGATATGAAGAACTACAAAAGGTTGTTGCTGTGATGAGTGGTGAATCAACAGTGAAGATTAACTTGGACTTATCCCCAGCAGACATTGTGAAATTGAATTATGTACCAGTTACTTCTTGTGACGTCGAACGCTCTTTTAGTCAGTATAAATCTATCCTCAGAGACAATAGAAGAAGATTCACTTTTCAGCACTTGAAAGAAATGTTTGTAACCTATTGTTATGGTAACAGACAATAAAAATTGTGTTTTGTTGAAACTACATTGGAAGATAAGGTACGTCCATTATATTTTTTGTTTAGTTTGATTAAAATGTACCAATATTTAACGTACATAGTCATTTTTTTATAATTTTAAGTCCATATTTAATTCCATATTTTGGTAAAAATCCATATTTAATTCCATATTTTGGTAAAAATAACTACATATATATTTACATATTTCATATATTTTTAGTCCATATAAATCCGTTCCCTGATTATAACTAAACACCCGTTTCGATGTTTAGACTCCTGAGTAGTTAATATTAATTTACGTCGTATAGTTGCTGGTCACTCATAAAATCCCAAACTTCGAGGAACAGAGTTTCTTCTCTCAGAGTTCCAGTTTTCAGGCGCTGAAATTTCTCATATGATGTTTTTTATTTGTTGCACCAGGAGTACGACGTAGACGTAAGAGTTGGATTTGTTGGCAGATATGTTAAACTTCGTTCTCACATATCAGAATCTGTGAGGGTCCTTGAGGTCTAAATACCATTACACATGCCTTGTAACAAATACATCGATAAAAAATAAATAAATTTCTCAATTTCATTTTTAACTTAATTGTTTTTGTTCCATAAATCTTACATCATTATTGTAGTTTTGAGATGTGGAACAAGTAAAACGTTATACAAAAATATACCGTATACATGGTTAGCAGATCAATTCAATTTACAATAAATATTATGTGAAAATGCGTGCCTCTTATTGAGGCAATACTTTTACTTCAGATATTCGGAAAATTAATTGGACTTATTTTAACGAGAATTGGTGGAATTACAAAAGCTATAATTTACTGCATCTTTAAATATAATATATTAAAAGGTTATGTAACTATGGGGATCTGTGTAATGTAAAGAGAAGACCAGCAGTATTACGAATTTAGGACCCTTAACTCTATAACGTTTTGTTTGGACTAGACAATAGTCCTACACATGCTAGTGTTGGTAGAGGATTAACTTATGGTAAAGTAGTGCAAAGCAGATGAGACCCTATAGAAATGAATACTCGTGTAAGTCACAGGAATAAACCCCCTTTTCCCACCGCTGCCACCGAAACTAGCCAGCTAGCCACTTTACATACCCCAGCTATATGTAGTAGGATCTCATAAGGGACTAGGGGCACAGCTTCAGATTATCTCGCAGGAGCTAAGCACGGTCTCTTAAAATCCAATATATTATTTTTAATACCCCCAATGCATTCATATTCCACTCAAAGTAGAAAATTCCCTTGTAATGTAGCTAAAGTGGAGGTTTTTGTAATAATAACGTACGACCTTGCTTCTTATCATAATGCACAAAATGTAAGGAAGTAGAGCGATATGAGGGTAAAATAAACAAGAATAAATGTACTGATATTTAGGGCCTGATTCCCGTAACAAGAGACGTATCTTGCCGTTATTATTTCGCAAGGTGCAAGTGTTTTGCTACCGAAATAGCTGCAATGAAGGTGAATATGAATTATTCGTATTTCGTACTGTTACCTAATCACTATCACTACTTACTATCATAACTATCAGTACTTAACATAATAATAACAATTATTTATTTATTTATTTTATTTATTTAGAATATTAACTTGCAAAAAAAAACAGCACAAGGCCAATTACAGTTTAGCACGATACAAAACAGAACAAAACAACAAATGATGATGAGAATGAATGATAGAAAATGGCAATGAGATGAAATACAAACAATGTAATAGTCTACATCAATCATTGATCAAAAGCAAAAGAGTAAAATAGCATAAATAATTATAAAATTAGTACAATGAGATAATGGAATAGACTACATTAATCAATTGACCAAATGCAACAAATAAATGGACAAATAATTATTAAAATTAGATCAGTGAGATAATTAAAAAAATGAAGCCTGGAATAATATGAGTAATATTGTAAAGATATGCAATTGATAATAATAATAATAATAATAATAATAATAATAATAATAATAATAATATATCTCAAATGTTTTTATTCTTACTATTTGTTTCTACCTCATTCAGTTTTTCCTTCAAGTAGACTAATCTCTCTTTTTATTCCTAAGTGTACGATGTGCTTCCCGTCTTTCATTGAAAGAATTATCTCTATTCGCCTCAACTGGATCCTGTAAGAATATCAATTTTGCCTGTTTCTTTGCTTCTGCTACCATGAAACAATCATGAAACTGCTTTTTCTTAGTTTCATAATAACTTATGCTCTGCTTAGCTGCAATTTTATGTTACAATTATTAGCAAAATAAATAAATAAATAAATGAAGGAATGAATGAATGAATAAATAAATAAATAAATAAATAAACAAACAAACAAACAAACAAACAAACAAACAAACAAACAAACAAACAAACAAACAAACAAATAAATAAGTAAATAAATAAATAAGTAAATAAATAAATAAATCAGTGAGTAAGTAAGTAAATAAATGAATAAGTGAATAAAAAATAAATAAGTAAATAAATAAATAAAAATTGAGTAGGATGTCATTACCACAAATATGTATTTTTATAATCTCAATTATTTTGATTAAAATACGAGATGAATGATAATTTATATAATTGTGCTAGCACCAATACAGCGGAAACAAGGCTTAACTAGTTTAATCGTTGTATAATAGTAAACATTACATTCAAGAAGGCGCACAAATGACCTTTCTTCTCTGTGTATCTCGTTTGGTGCATTTCTCTAAATGCGACTTTCGCATGTTCCTGACTTCTTATAAGGCTAGTTGTACGCAACTCCCGGCAAATTGCTCTCACACCCTCAGAGTTTCGAGCTTGTTTTAAACCCTATTACTTGCTTTTGTACAATGTTAGATCCTTTTTTGATTTTCTTTTAATTTCCCAAACAACGACTTCAAATGACAATGAAATTATTTCTATAATCTTCTCTCACATAAGGAAGGAGAGAGGAGGAAAAAACTAAATACAAGTCCTTATCTGATTCGAAACTTGGAGTTCGCCAGAAACGTTGAAGTGAGACAGAGTTGAAAGTGCTTGTACTATAATTTAACTTTTACCCTCCGGTACAGACAATTTAGACGAGATGGCATTTATCTTGAAATAGACAAGATAATTAAACTAAAATGCGATATTCCAATTGAGAATAGTAAGTTAATTTCCACAGCAGCCAAACCATTTTCCTTATATTTTCTATACACTAAAGTTATTTCAATTTAAACCAAACTCTTCTCTTTTGTTCCTTTAACCTTCACATTCAGTTAGTACTACATTGCATCGAATGTCAGACATATAATAATAATAATAATAATAATAATAATAATAATAATAATAATAATAATAATTGTTGTTAGTATTATTATTGTTATTATTATATTTATTGTTATTATTATTATTATTATTATTATTATTATTATTATTATTGGGCGGACGGGTAGCTCAGTTGGTAGAGCAGCTGGCTACGGACTGGAAGGTCCGGGGTTCGATCCCATGTGGTGACAGGATTTTTTCTCGTTGCCAAACTTCCAGAACGGCCCCGAGGTTCACTCAGCCTTCTATAAAATTGAGTACCGGGTCTTTCCCGGGGATAAAAGGCGGTTAGAGCGTGGTGCCGACCACACCACCTCATTCTAATGCCGAGGTCATGGAAAGCATGGGGCTCTACCTCCATGTTCCCCAATTGCCTTCATGGCATGTTACGGGGATAACTTTACCTTTGTACCTTTATTATTATTATTATTATTATTATTATTATTATTATTATTATTTCTAATCCTGCCAAATCCTAATTAATCACTTGGTGCCACATTAATAGCAATTGTAATTTTTCACGCCCTTTTCTTTGTTTCCCTTCTTTAAAATTTAATATCTATGTTTACATAACATGTATAATATATTTTTTTTGATCATATACTGAGTCCGTAAGGGCTACCCTCAATGGGGGGCAGTTTACTATTATTATTATTATTATTATTATTATTATTATTATTATTATTATTATTATTATTATTATTATACATAATCGATATATTCATACATGAATGATATTCAGTATACACTTCTTGCAAAATATAAAATCATCTAAATTCGGGACAGTTCTGAAATTGTTAAAATTTCATAATAGGCCTACTGTACTTATATTTACTTAAACATTTCATATCATGCAATCCGAAATGGGCTTTACTTATATAAAAAGCCATCAATACAAAATTGAAACATGTGTACATAACTTACAAGGAAACTCTTAAGAGGAATATAGGCTAACTAAAATTTGAGGAATTTTAACAAAAAAATATGATTTTTTGTTGTTT
This sequence comes from Periplaneta americana, assembly GCF_040183065.1. Classification (NCBI taxonomy): domain Eukaryota; kingdom Metazoa; phylum Arthropoda; class Insecta; order Blattodea; family Blattidae; genus Periplaneta; species Periplaneta americana. The sequence continues at coordinate 33,817,053 of NC_091121.1, read as the reverse complement.
GAATTTAAACAGACTAAATGCTTCCTCTATCGCAAAATGTCATCACTGTACCTCCTCCGAGTTTTTTAAAGTCACCAAAGGACTTTTTTAAAATTATGTTTAATGATCCCTTGTACCACTCTGTTGCTGTTTTCTCAGTTACTTTTTTTTCTCAACAGTTTTCTGTCCATGAAATGCTTCTTGCGATGCAATTCTTACTCGAATCGACTGATAATTTCAGAGAATGTCGTAATAAGTATAAATATTCCAATTTCATCTGGGATTTTTTAATATCAAATGAGATTCAGTATAATATTAATAGGTTATATTATAATAATAATGAATTATTTAAAAAACGATAAAATTTATAGTTATAATATTTTAGATAGACCTTATAAAATGTTAAACCCCATACCAACTTTTATATTAATTTATTCGTACATATATAGTTTTCTGCCAAAGTCAGGTCTTTCACTGAAAATCCAGCATTCTCCAGTCTTTCATATTTTCTGCCTTCTTCATCTTCGCATATGATCCATCCGTCACTCAACTTGAATAGTTCATAGTAATAGCATTCGAACTCCAAAATTGAATTTGGTATTCCCAAGAAACTAGTTCGATTAATTAAAATGTGTCTTAGTGAAACTTACAGCAGAGTCCGTATAGGCCAGTTTCTATCTGATGCTTTTCCAATTCACTGCGGGCTAAAGTAGGGAGATGCACTATCACCTTTACTTTTTAACTTCGCTCTAGAATATGCCATTTGGAAAGTTCAGGATAATAGAGAGGGTTTGGAGTTGAATGGGTTACATCAGCTTCTTGTCTATGCTGATGACGTGAATATGCTAGGAGAAAATCCACAAACGATTAGGGAAAACGCGGAAGTTCTAGTTGAAGCAAGTACAGCGATAGGGTTGGAAGTAAATCCCGAAAAGACTAAGTATATGATTATGTCTCGTGACCAGAATATTGTACGAAATGGAACTATAAAAATTGGAGATTTATCTTTCGAAGAGGTGGAAAAATTCAAATATCTTGGAGCAACAATAACAAATATAAATGACACTCGGGAGGAAATTAAACGCAGAATAAATATGGGAAATGCCTGTTATTATTCGGTTGAGAAGCTTTTGTCATCTAGTCTTCTCTCAAAATATCTGAAAGTTAGAATTTATAAAACAGTTATATTACCGGTTGTTCTGTATGGTTGTGAAACTTGGACTCTCACTTTGAGAGAGGAACAGAGATTAAGGGTTTTTGGGAATAAGGTTCTTAGGAAAATATTTGGAGCTAAGAGGAATGAAGTTACAGGAGAATGGAGAAAGTTACACAACGCAGAACTGCACGCATTGTATTCTTCACCTGACATAATTAGAAACATAAAATCCAGACGTTTGAGATGGGCAGGACATATAGCACGTATGGGCGAGTCCAGAAATGCATCTAGAGTGTTAGTTGGGAGGCCGAGACGTAGGTGGGAAGATAATATTAAAATGGATTTGAGGGAGGTGGGATATGATGGTAGATACTGGATTAATCTTGCTCAGGATAGGGACCAATGGCGGGCTTATGTGAGGGCGGCAATGAACCTCCGGGTTCCTTAAAAGCCAGTAAGTAAGTAAGTAAGTAAGTAAGTTAGTAAGTAAGTAATTATTATTAATGTAAACAAATAGTTCAGTTAACAGGACATTTCTTGAGAAAGCCGATGAGGAGAGAATAATATTACAAGGGATGAAGGAAATTTAATACACAAAACATCCCAAACTTATTATGCTTTCTCTGATTCATGCTATTACAATATTACTACACGCCAATATCGTCGTGATTAATACTGTTTTAATGGTACCGGTAACAAAGAAAGCATCCATTCGAAACCTTTAAGATGTGAATTACAAATAGAATTGACCTTAGTGCAACAGGTTCATATACTGTAAGGATCGATATGTATAGTTCTGTAGTCTAGAGACTATGTAAATAGGTGTAATGTCAAGTGGTAAATATAGAAAGATTTCATAGTTCCATGCTATAAATTATTTGTGTACTTTCATTAAATTGGATATAATTTTTTAACAGAATCAATTCATTTAAATATTAAAAAGACGAAAATAATTCTTCTGTCTTTAGATTAAAATATAATATTTATAATTTCTAAATGTCTAAAATAATAGTACTTTTCATCTGTGATATATTTGAGGAATACTTGTGCTTGGATCACTCTTGCAGCGACTTAATTAATTACGTGTGACATATTTAAGCATATATTTTCATACGTGGCCGCTTGCACTTCGTGATTGTCGCAGATGTTGCTTGGTTTACTTGGCTGTCGCCTGTTCTTGACAACATAGTATTCCAGTCATGCGCACATGCCTGGAGCATTCAAGGAACACTTACAGACTGTCTTATACAGTTCCTTAATTATTAATGTAAATTTCCACACAGAAGGCACAGATGCACAGTATTATTATTATTATTATTATTATTATTATTATTATTATTATTATTATTATTATTATTATTATGGCATCATTATGTTATTTTCCATTTACAGTAATAATTAAAATAAAATAATAATATAATAAAACTTAGAGAGAGAGAGAGAGATAACTCGTCTGGCCTTAATTAAGGATGGCCACGAGGATCCGGAAATTAATAGAAAATAAAATATAATTAATTAAATACGAATATTGTTATAAAAATAAAATGTAATAGTTAAGCATTATAAAATAAAATCTTAGAAGTTGACTATAAAATTATAAATAAAAGATTTTATTTAAAATTAGCATATCCTTGATTAAGGCCTTCTGAGTGGTATAAATGAAATTGTATAATCTGCAGGGGATCTTTAAGAATTTGCGAGATGATTTTTTGAATTATAAAGGATGATATTGATAATTGTTTTAAAAAAATTATATGTGAATTTTGGTAAAGAACTCCGAGCACCAAAAAATATACCTGTCATTGACCAATTGAAGAAAGGGATGTTATACTTGGCATTAAGGTAGGGAATACATAATACAATTAACAAATTTCATGAAGATAACAAAGATGTGGGACGAGATACCCTCTTTCCCCTACTTTATGAATAACATTAATTTTAAATGGGGAGAAAACAGCATAAAAGGTATCGACATTTGGGCTTGTCCATCGTCAGTTGTGAGATATTTTTCGTAATGGTGGACAAAACAATTGTTCAAATGAAGCGTTATTTCATTATCATCATATTATTATTATTATTATTATTATTATTATTATTATTATTATTATTATTATTATTATTATTCGGTTGAGAAGCTTTTATCATCTAGTCTGCCGTCAAAAAATCTGAAAGTTAGAATTTATAAAACAGTTATATATTACCGGTTGTTCTTTATGGTTGTGAAACTTGGACTCTCAATTTGAGAGAGGAACATAGGTTAAGGGTGTTTGAGAATAAGGTGCTTAGGAAAATATTTGGGGCTAAGAGGGATGAATTTACAGGAGAATGGAGAAAGTTACACAACACAGAACTGCACGCATTGTATTCTTCACCTCACATAATTAGGAACATTAAACCCAGACGTTTGAGATGGGCAGGGCATGTAGCAGGTATGGGCGAATCCAGAAATGCATATAGAGTGTTAGTTGGGAGGCCGGAGGGAAAAAGACCTTTAGGGAGGCCGAGACGTAGATGGGAAGATAATATTAAAATGGATTTGAGGGAGGTTGGATATGATGATAGAGAATGGATTAATCTTGCTCAGGATAGGGACCAATGGCGGGCTTATGTTAGGGCGGCAATGAACCTCCGGGTTCCTTAAAAGCCAGTAAGTAAGTATTATTATTATCATTATTATTATTATTATTATTATTATTATTATTATTATTATTATTATTATTATTATTTACACTGTAGTAGTCATTATGCTGTATTGAACATTAAGTTTATATTCTGTTATACTGCATAAAACGCTTTAAATATGAGTCTGTATACATATCGGTGCTCTTCAGTAAGAGTGACCACGAGGATCCAGAAAACAAATACATATATAAAAGTTTACGATGAAACAGTGAAATACATACAATACATTTCAAAAGGAAATTAAAATAAAGATGAAAACAAATTACTTGAAATAAAACGAAATTGCAAAATTTGAATTGAATACTTCAGAATTTGTCTAAGTATATTTTCTCAACATTGTAAAATGTGAACCCGTTTGATTTTAAATGCTTATAGGTGTGTTTGGAGATGATACCACGAACTCCAAAAAAAAAGTCCGTGTACTGACCAATTAGCCATGATGTTATCCTACTTGCTAAAATAAGTAATGCAAGGTTCATAGATCAGTTTCTTTTCAACATCAGTAAGTTTTTGGCTGTTGTGCATCTCTTTCAAATCTGATAGTCGGGCCTAGTATTGTTCCTATGTTGTTTTCTCTATCAATGACAGGAACATCTGCTCGTCTTTTTGAATTTGAAATCCGTAATATACTGTATATCGGATTTATATAAAAAAAACATCTGCCCTTCAATAAGGGGACCACAAGGATCCCGAAAACAAACACATATATAAAAGTTTACAATGAAACAATATATAATAAATTTCAAAAGAAAATTAGAGTGAAGGTGAAATCATAACTTATTACTTGAAATAGAGATGAAATTGCAAAATTTGAATTGAGTACTTTAGAATTTCTGTAAGGATTTTCTCAACATTGTAAATTGTGAATCCCTTTGATTTTAAAAGGTTATAGGCTAGGTGTATTTGGAGATGGTACCACGAACTCGAAAAAGAAATCCATGTACTGATAAACGATTAGCCATAATGTTATACTGCTTGCTAAAATAAGGAATGCAAGGTTCAGAGATCAATTTCTTTTCAACATCAGTAAGTTTTGGCTGTTGTGCATCTCTTTCAAATCTGATAGTCGGGTCTAGCATTGCTCCTGTGTTGTTTTTTCTATCAATGACAACAATATCTGCTCGTCTTGTTGAATCATCTACTGAGATACATTGCATTTCTTCATAGACTTTTAATCCTTGTTGTCTTAGGATATCAGCAAGCATTGTCCTTACCCTATGAGGGCGGTTGTTCCGCAGTAACTCAGTCTTTCGTCAGAAACCCAACACATGTCGTAGTGTTTCAGTCTCGTCACAGTCTGGATGGCGTCAAAGGATTGTGTTGAATGCTCTACCTGGGACTGACCGTATTGCAGAATGTTTGTATGACATCTTCACCGCATTAATATCAGATAATGACAGACCTTTTTTTACTGAATATCCAGGAATTTGTGTTAAGACATTCCGCATAAAAACTGACTCCTTTATCATTATGCGGCGGTTGACACTGTGAAGAAAAAGATCTTTTCCTTAGGATTTCTCTCAGTTGCTCTCTTTTTTTTTAAGTTCGTAAATTCATTTTCAGATATATTAAAATTAGTTATAGCATGTTGTTTTTTTTTAGTTAAGATCTTAGAAAAAACATAACCTGTTTGTGTTTTATTGTTCTCTTAAACTGAAAGATTTTAGTGAACTAAATTAATGTGGATTTAAAAGTTATATCTTCCTATACCTGACTGAATAATGATTACTGTTTGAAAATATATGTGAATTCGAACAGAATTAGAGGCCTCCTTACCAAAAGTGTCGGTGGTGTAACGTCATTGGAGTGACTTTGCTGATTGTTTCGTATTACCGTACAAAAATTACAAATAAATTCAAAATCCTTGAAAATTCATTTTTATTTAATGAAAACATACAACCACAAATATTATTCTATAATCTTCATGTTAAATTAAGTTTTATTAGAGAACCACTTTTAGATTATGTGTAAATATTTTGGACAGTTTCTCATGGAAAAGCTCATTTCCAGAAATAAAATTCAGACTGTTTTATTTGCAGATGACTGGTTTATCATTATCAGACTCACACAAATTAGAAAAAAATAGTGTCTAGCTGAGGTTTAAAAATGTCTATTTCTAAATTCAGATCAATGGGTTTCAAAGGAAGGGACATAATTTCGATATCTGATATTGAATGATACTAGATTAGGCTCATGTTCAAGCATCAGGAACGCTCGTAATAAGACCGGAGCTCCAGTTCAGGTGTACGCCTAGTTACATCTACGTACAAGAAATAAAAATGTCAGTATATTATAAAGTATTTATAAAGAAACATAAAATCACAAAAGACTTCGTACAATATTCTGATCACGAGACATAATCTTTGTCTTTTCGGGATTTACTTGCAAACCTATAGTTTTACTTCGGAATATGTATGATAAGACTTTCTTGTGTTAAATTTTAACGTGCCTTGTTTAAATGTTTCGACCTTTTATGGGCCATCTTCAGAACTGGTCGTTGTTGGTCTTGGCGCCTCTTGTTTTGTTTCCTGTGAGGGTGTGTTCCTGTGGTGTAAAGTGGAGTCAAAGAGTGTGTGTGTTCTGAAATTGAGTTGTGTTTTGAGAATTTCATTGGGGTGTGTTTTTGTGTGTCTGTATATTTCATATTGTTCTAGTGTGTTTAGTTTCTGGCTTTTTGGTTGGATGTGCAGTATTTCCATATCTGTGTTGATGTATCTGTAGGTGTGGTTAGCATTTTTGACGTGTTCTGCATATGTGGAGGTGTTTTGTAATTTTGTTATGCCTGTGATGTGTTCTTTGTAACGTGTTTGAAATGATCTGCCTGTCTGTCCTATGTAGAAGTTGTTGCAAGTGTCACATTTGAGTTTGTATAGGCCTCTGTGGTTGTATTTGTTTCTTTGTGTGTTGAGATGTTTTTGTAGAGTGTTATTTGTTCTGTATGCGATGTTGTAATTTAATTTCTTGAATGAGGTTGCAATCTTGTGTGTGTTTTTGTTTTCATATGTTAGTGTGATGTATTTTTTGTGTTTTTGTGCTTGTGATGTATTCTTATGTTTTTTGTGATTATGTTTTGTCTTACGTTGTCTATTATGTTAGGGTTGTATCCGTTTTCTTGTGCTATGTATTTGATTATGTTTAGCTCTTCTTTGTAATCATTTTGGTTCTAAGACAAAGTCTTATCATACATATTCCGAAATGATACAGCGTTAAAAGTTATGTAATCAAGATGTACTATAGTTTTACTGCTTCAAGTAAAATTTCCGTGTTTTCCCTAATCATTTGTGGATTTTCTCCAAACATATTCACGTCATAGTACTCCATAAACGGTCAGCGCGTCTGGCCGCGAAATCAGGTGGCCCGGGTTCGAATCCCGGTCGTGGCAAGTTACCTGGGTTGAGGTTTTTTCCGGGGTTTTTCCTCAACCCAATACGAGCAAATGCTGGATGACATTCGGTGCTGGATCCCAGACTCATTTCACCGGCATTATCACCTTCATTTCCTTCAGACGCTAAATAACCTAGATGTTGATACAGAGTCGTAAAATAACCCAATAAAATAAAAAAAAATTAAAATACTAGATAAAATGATCGGAGAATTGATATGATATATGATATGATATGATATGATATGATATGATATGATATGATATGATATGATATGATATGATATGATATGATATGATATGATATGATATGATATGATATGATATGATATGATATGATATGATATATTTCGTCACAGCACTTCTTTACATGTAATGGTGTACCTCACATTTCTGTATCCGGTGCCACCATTAACATATTATTACAATAACACATTATTTGCAGTACACGTCTACATAAATACTCCCAGTTACACTATGTACATTTTTTTGTTATTTGGTCAAACTCTCCTTCAGTATTTCTCCTACATTTCATTTGCATTTCTCTATTTGTTCATTAATCGTAATATATCTAATATTCCATACTACTTTCACACCCCCTTTATCCCCTAACTACTATTCACTAAAATTTCAATTTCAATTTTTCTCTATAAATTATCATATTGAATTATTTGTCCTATTTGTTCTTTGACCTTTTCTCCTATCTTTCTCTTATATTCATTTACTGTTCCAACGTTCAAATGTTAGTACTAATTTTATGCTATCACTTGTTCACTTCTCTTAACCATTTCTCACTATTTTCTCTCATTCCTAATTGCTTTCACTTTCACTTTCTTACTATTCTGCTTACACTTAATCCATTGTCACTATTCTCACTTCCTATAAATGCTTAGCCTATATTCTACACATCTGCTTATACACTTTCTCTCTCTCTCTCTCCTATACTTCTAGATCTTTTACAGATCCATTTTACTTGCACTTTTTGATCACATCCTCACATTTCTTAATCATATCAAATATCTCTGCCATATCCTCAGCTGTCGCAGGTTTTGACCTTTCATTACTGTTCGTCTATGCCTTATTTCTGTCTCCCTCTTTCTTTCTATTTATTTCTTCTTCTATTCCTCTTTTATTTTGCACCCTTATTCTTTACACTTCTTTCTTCCCTAATCACTTCCTGACTCTTGGTTGATCGGAGAATTATCTTCATTGTATTTTAAGAACAGCTGAAATTTAATCTTCTTCAGATTATAAAATGAATTTTTAAAGCGGTCAGCTTAGGATTTTATAAAAGCAATTTAATATTTTTCAGTTGTAATTCTTGCGGATGCGATGAATAAAACTGTGGAGAACACTGCTTCCCAGTAGCTAAGTCTGCGACTCTTATCCTTGTGTCCAGGTACACGTGAAAGTATAGGGCGGTCATCTCGAGATCCTCCTTCAAAGGTCTCGTCATATGGACAGCCCACTCGTTGTGATTGTCCTGGTAATGGAAGTTTATCCTGTGTAGCAGCTGAAAGTCCATTTTCCAAGAGAACTTTTGTGGCATAGAATTTCCGATAAAGTAGAAAAAAAAAGGACGGGGGAAGAGGGAGGACTGACTGTAGGAAAGGACATGATACTGAAAGCCAATATTGAGATCCACTTCTGGGGAATGGCGAAATAAACTTGACGAAAGCAAACACCATCAGAAATAGAGGACGAGTTCGGTAGACGACACTGCGCCAAGTGAATTCGACTGTTGCGGGGTCTCTGCCCTTATGATGAGATATTCTTCTGTAAACATTTATTCCTATTCAATGTTGGTTAAGGAAAGCAGCGTCTATGTGTTGTATTAAAAATGTCATATTCAATTAAAATTTCTTGGTGATAAGCAGATTCCTGTGTTTGATTACCTAAAGCCTCTAAGCGACCCGCAACAGTGTCGGTATGTATGGAGTATAGATCGGCAGCATCCGACGCTACTACACAGTTCAAGTCTCCTATCCAGTGAACATACGAAAACAAAACAAAGCTAGGCGGTTGGAAATGAGTACTCCAATAGTAGAATTTGATAGCGAGCACATCCTTAGTACATACTTACTTATTTATTTACTTACTTACTTACTTACTTACTTACTTACTTACTTACTTACTTACTTACTTACTTACTTACTTACTTACTTACTTACTTACTGGCTTTTAAGGAACCCGGAGGTTCATTGCCGCCCTCACGTAAGCCCGCCATAGCTCCCTATCTGAGTAAGATCAATCCAGTCTCTATCATCATATCCCACCTCCCTCAAATCCATTTTAACATTATCTTCCCATCTATGTCTCGGCCTCCCCAAAGGTCTTATTCCCTCCGGCCTCCCAACTATAATCCCGTCGCTCTAATTTCCGGCAGTCAATCACGTTGCAGGTCGGCTACATTTAAACGTGTGCGTCTTGTGATTCGCTGATGAAGACGTTATTCATTTCTTAAGGCTCGATAAATACTTAATATAATCGCGCGCCATTTTGGCTCTTTTGTTGGCGTTCGCAGAAAGCACACGAAGACGTTATTTGCCGCTCAGTTGTTTGCTGAATTACAGTGCGTTTGATTTATAATCATAGGAGCTACGACATGATAATGTTTAACGGTGTGGCAAATAGATTCCTCGTATGGTAGCTCGGCAACGAAAGAACAAAAATGACGAACGATACTACCTACCTAGACTTTATAGAGCCTTCACTTCCTAAGACGTAAGCAAAGAGGAGGAGTCACGCCGGGAATAACAGCGTCGCGACTACAACACTCTATATGCATTTCTGGATTCGCCCATACCTGCTACATGCCCTGCCCATCTCAAACATCTGGATTTAATGTTCCTAATTATGTGAGGTGAAGAATACATTGCGTGCAGTTCTGTGTTGTGTAACTTTCTCCATTCTCCTGTAACTTCATCCCTCTTAGTCCCAAATATTTTCCTAAGCATCTTATTCTCAAACACCCTTAAACTATGTTCCTCTCTCAAAGTGAGAGTCCAAGTTTCACAACCGTAAAGAACAAACGGTAATATAACTGTTTTATAAATTCTAACTTTTAGATTTTTTGACAGCAGACTGGATGATAAAAGGCACATCCTTAGTAAAAAAGAAAATTTATTTTATCAGAAAAAAAGGAAAGATTTTTCATTTGAAACACTTAAAATGTTTACAGTCGTTGATTGTAATGTGTACAGTCGTAAAGTACCACTCATAATTGTTTTATTTTAAGTTTGTGTTGGCATTTATATGTTTTTCATTTCTTAATACCAAGCTTTAATTAGATCTAAAGTATCTAGATGCGTTTTACTTATTGTAAAAATCAGGAGTGGACAAATTCCAGGTGCAAGGTAGCCACTTGCGCCTAAAAATTTTATGTGGCCACTGAATTATTTATTGAGTTCAAAATATTTTTGTTCCTACTACTAACACGTAATGTTAACAAAGCGGTTCTAAGAAGACATTATGCGTGTTTTAAATTAATATCGTTACATTTGTTGCACATCTCAAGATACTGTCCTGCATAGCTTCAGTGTGTTTGCACTGCATAGATATTTAATATTGTTTAGGGGGAGACTATACTGAAAATCATTAAAATTTTCCAAAAAATATTATTGGCTAATTCACTTCTTTAGAATGTATATTTCCATACCACAAATGGATTTAGTTCCATTTTGACTACAAATATCTTTAATTGTATTATAATTAAGGATGTAAGGAGGCGTAGCATTTTAAGAGTTGTAAAAATTATTTTTCATCATCCAACAGATGTTTGCGAAGAGATTTAAAAATATTATATATGTATTTATTTATTTATTTATTTATTTTATTGCTAGTAAGTTTGAAATGAATACAAGTTAATACAATGAAAGATAAACTACCCCACTCTTGAATGAGTAAGACTCGTGTTCAGGAGGGGATTCTAATACAAACAAAAATAAAATTAAAATTGAGAGTGAATACAGATTAAAAGTGTTTAATATGTTTAAACCCAAATTATAAATCCAATACAATTTTTTTTATTTTTTTATTAATTTGAAGAGGATTCGTGGTTAAAATGATATTAAAATAAAATTTCTTTAATAATCTGGGACCTTGACTCATGCTACGATAAAAAGCTGCATTGGTTTTACATTTGGATTCAGACTAACTTAGAGAATTCATATTTTTAGTTCTATATTTATGTATATACCTTTCAAAGTTATTAAGATTTCTATGATAATATTTTAATAAAATAAAATAATACATTTGTTTAATGCTGAAAACTTTGAAATGTTTAAACAACTATTCAGTTGGGTAATCTTTCTACTTTTTTTAAACAAAATTTTAATACTTTTTCTGAAGTAAAATTAACGGATAAAAGTTGGATTTATAAGTCCCACCCCAACCTATAATACCATACATAAATATAGATTGAAATAATGCTAAATAAATTATACGTAAACAGTTAATTGACGAAATATTTCTTAGGACAACAAAGTAATATAATGTTTTATGTAATTTATTACAAATATAATGAATATGATTATTCCATTTTAAATGATATCTTTTTACAGTATATAGTTCAGAAACTTCCTCCCGCCAGAATTAAAGCAGACTTTAGTGCAAACCCTCGTACTACCACTGTTTGACTATTGCGACGTAATATTTACAGACTTGACAACTGACCTTTCGAACAAGCTGCAGCGTGTACACAATATGTGCGTCAGATTCATCAGCAATGCTCACAAATTTGACCACATTACACCCTCATTCAAATCTTTATCCAGGCTGCAACTTAGTCACCGTAGAAGACTTCTACGGTGACTAAGTTGCAGCCAGGATAAAGCGAATGAAATGTTCTACTTCTACTAGAAGTAGAACATTTCATTCGCTGTCTCTTCTGTTTCGAGTTCTCCACACTTCTATTCCAAATTATCTTCGTTCCCGGTTTAACTACTTATCCTCCAATCACAATCTAAACACCAGGTCACAGGAGAGCCAAATCCTAGCAATTCCTGCCCATAGAACATCCCACTATTCATCCTCTTTTACTGTCTCAGTCCCCCGTGAATGGAATTCTCTACCTCAGAAGATTAGGAGCTGCCAGACAATAACCACTTTCAAGAAAAGGCTGAACGATTTCTTACGGGCGCAGTCAAATTGAAGTTATAATTGTGATCGAGTTTAATAATTTAATTTAATTTAGGTATGATTATTATTATTATTATTATTATTATTATTATTATTATTATTATTATTATTATTATATATTTTATTGGTGTTGTGAAGATAAAAAGAATTGTCATTGTATTATATTAATTATGTATTATATTATATTGTATTGTAGTATTGTATTGTATTTTATTGTATTAATTATGTTATATTCATAGCAATGTAGTAATTTAATGTCATACTGGTTGAATGGAAGAGAAGGCCGAATGGCCTTAACTCTGCCAGTTAAAATAAACTATTATTATTATTATTATTATTATTATTATTATTATTATTATTATTATTAAAGTTGCGGACTAGGGCTTAGGTAGAAGCCGAACTCTTTTATCGAACTCGATAGGCCCAAGTTTATCTGTTTTTCCCCATCTGACATCCCGAAAACAGAATTCTAGTAAACTCTGAATCGAGACCATAATCCCCGTGAGCGAAATCTTCTTCATTTATTCAATTGTAGATTCCTACCGGTTCCCGGGTTAAGTAACATCGGCGGGGATTAACACTAAGCTGGCATAGAGGCTGCACGTCGTCAAACAGCGCAATGCCGTGGTTCAGAGGAAGTCAAATGGGTCACGTAGAGGGGCAGGTATAAGGAATTCCTCGCCTGTAATAGGATTACAGTTTGATCCTGTAGCGTAATATTGCTTTCCTCTTGAGGGAAGATGCAGCACAGGCGGCTCAAAGAGCCGCAGCCACTTGCAAGTTGCTCCAGATACCCTTTCTACACGCAGCGTGCGCTTTCTACAACTTCACAGCTAGCAAGCGTGGAAGGTCTCGTCTGCACCCTCTCTAAGCTGGGTCAGTCTCACGTTAATGTATGTAGTCGTCTGCCTAAAAGGAAGCCTGGATATATCACATTAATTAATATTTCTTTAGAAGAGAAAAAGAAAAACATTTATTGGTTTTAAAAAATACAAATTAATGAAGCTGCTTCAAGCTGCCATAAGACACAGTTAAGATATGATCAGTAATTATTTAAGAAAATAAATATACGTCTTTCATATGTCCTTGAAACATTTTAGAAATTAACCACGATTAAATTAAGCAACGGATAATTATAGTTCTTATACTGATAGCACGAGAACGTATCCAAGTATTGTCAGGAAAAAAATTGCGAGGAGAAGAAAAAGAGAGGGCAACAATTGTGAGCCGAAGAAAAAGAGAGTGAAAGAAAAATAGTTACAGTAAGAAAAAAAAGAGAGGAAAAAGTAGTGTGCAGAAGAAAAAGCGAGAGAAAGAAAAATAGTGAGCAGAAGACAAAGAGAGAGAAAAATATAGTGAGGAGAAGAAAAAGAAAGACAAAGAAAAATAGTGAGCAGAAGAAAAAGAGAGAGAGAGAAAAATAGTGAACATAAGAAAAAAAGAGAGAAAAAAAGTAGTGTGCAGAAGCAATAGAGAGAGAAAGAAAATAGTGAGAGAAGAAAAAGAGAGAGAAAATATAGTGAGCAGAAGAAAAAGAGAGAGAAAGAAAAATAGTGAGCAGAAGAAAAAGAGAGAAAAAATATTAAATAGAAGAAAACGAGAGAGAGAAAAATAGTGAGCAGAAAAAAAGAGAGAGAAAGAAAAATACTGAGCAGAAGAAAAAGAGAGTGAAAGAAAAATATTGAACATAAGAAAAAAGTAGTGTGCAGAAGAAAAAGAGAGAGAAAGGAAAATAGTGAGCAGAAGAAAAAGAGAGAGAAAAATATAGTGAGCAGAAGAAAAAGAGAGAGAAATAAATATAGTGAGCAGAAGAAAAAGAGAGAGAAAGAAAAATAGTGAGCAGAAGAAAAAGAGAGAAAAAATATTAAACAGGAGAAAACGAGAGAAAAAGAAAAATAGTGAGCAGAAGAAAGAGAGAGAGAAAAAACTAGTGAGCAGAAGAAAAAGAGAGAGAGAAAATAGTGAGCAGAAGAGAAAGAGACAGAGAAAAACTAGTGAGCAGAAGAAAAAGAGAGAGAAAAAAATAATGTGCAGAAGAAAAAGAGAGAGAGAGAAAATAGTGAACAGAAGAAAAGGAAGATAAAGAAAAATAGTGAGCAGAAGAAAAAGAGAAATAAAAATTTAGTTAGCAGAAGAAAAAGAGAGGGAGGAAAAACTAGTGAGCAGAAGAAAAAGAGAGAGAGAAAATAGTGAGCAGAAGAAAAAGAGACAGAGAAAAACTAGTGAGCAGAAGAAAAAGAGAGAGAAAAAATAATTAGCAGAAGAAACAGAGAGAGAGAAAAAATAGTGAGCAGAAGAAAAAGAAGAGAAAGAAAAGTAGTGAGCAGAAAGAAAGGAGAGATAAAAATTTAGTTAGCAGAAGAAAAAGAGAGAGAGAAAAAATAGTGAACAGGAGAAAAATAGAGAGAGAAGAAAATAGTGAGCGGAAGGAAAAACCTCTATCGCATAGTTGCCGTGGTTTGCCGCTAGGAGGAATAGTAGACATGTACGAAAATTGACTAATGTACAGGTGAATGAGGACAGTCATAATTACATTTTTCAACAAGACGGCTGTCATACTCATTTGCACAACGACATACGAGGTTATCTCAACCCAAATTTATCACAACGTTGGATAGGACGCCGTGGACAAGAAGATGACGCCTTAATGTGGTGGTCACCCACGTCACCGGATTTAACACCTTGCGATTTTTTTTTCTTGTGAGGATTCGTGAAGGGCATTTTTTTTGTACTCCACTCCCCGCTAACCTTCACCACGATCGTATCACCACGGATGTGGCACTGACCGATGGTAATATACTGACAAGCGTGTGGAATGAAATGGATTAACATTTATTTATTTATTTATTTATTTATTTATTTATTTTGTATTTATTTATTTATTTATTTATAACAAGCTATAATCGACAATACAAAACAAACTGTAACAGAAGTCATAAGGAATAAAAGTAAACGGTATAATTATTGCTACAACAACCATAGGCAAGATAAAAATCATGTGCCAAAGACAACTATTTAGCACTCCCCTGAAAGAGTTATTGCAGAAAACCGATCAGCTGAATCACAGCTAAGTGGGCAAATACTTTTCCTTATCAGTTTTCCAAAGGCACCGTACTGAAAGAAACATTCAATTTTATTTGTAAAGTTTATGAATCACCGTTACAGATAACATAATCGAAGATGATACCACTTTAGTATAGATGAAATGCAAACATTGCTTTATTGAAGTTCCTTGTAACTTAACAGATATTTGCAATTTATATTCCACATTGATAGTGATATTTGCTGTACTTAACACCAGTCGTAATTCTTAGCCTTAGATATATTGCGTATACAGCGCGTAACAGAACTTCCCTTACAACGATTTTTTTTATTCTCTTACAAAATAATGTATTCTACTCTATGTACATGGATAAAAAAATAATAGTATATATTAAAATAGGCTACATATGTATACTTATATATACAGGGTGACTCGTAACTAATGTCATTAATTTCAGGGGGTTATTCTTTGAGATATTTGAAACAAAAAAGTTAAATATAACTATGTTCGTTTTTGCTTCCATTTCGAGTTAAACATTGTTTTATATTAAACTAGCCTATTTAAAGCGTGTTTTGCGAAAGCCATTGATTTAATTCCCAAAAGGACAAAACTAACATTCCTTAAGTAATTTATTAACTGCTTTCTTAAATTGATTGAGCATATTCAGAATTAAATCAATGGCTTTCCCAAAACACGCTATGAAATATTTAATATAAAATAATTTTTATCCGAAAGGGAAGAAAAAAAACAAGCAAAATTGTATTAAATCTTTTTGTTTGAAATATTTCAAAGAATAACCCCCAAAAATTAATTACATTACTTAAGCTTCACCCTTGTACTTCTGCTCAATTGTTCATGCGCTTGGATTACATTTCTTATCAGAGGTCTCCAAAATGTAGTTTTATTGCGTAAATTCCATATACAAAACCAGTTTGTGCAAATTTTGTAGGTGCATAAATGTGACTTTTAAGTTTCAACATTTATCCATTTAAAGTCCAGACGGGGATAGAGAAAAATTATTTAAGCACTTTGTCTTGAACGGTTTGTAGGTACGTATGTGCTAGTATTTATATCAATTTTCTGTAGCATAGGTCTATCGTATTTTCATGAGTTTTAAGTGCTGCAAATAATTATTGACGATAACTATTTCGTTAAAATTCTAGTGGCCTTGTCGCTTACTATTGTGGCACACTGTAACCTCTTTAAGGGGTTCATATCCTCATATGCCGGTTGGATTACCCTTATCAATAGTCAGCTCGGATACGCGACTCATAATGAAAGTCTGACGATCAGATGCCACCTGTCGCTGGTACCAATGACGATGTTATCGCCATTCGCCACTACAGTTCATCCATGGGGGCGAAGAGTTTCACAGTCACACAGAGTTCAACAGATCAAACAGAAACAGGTTTTGCATGCACAGGCACAACGTAACTATATTCACTGTGGGTAGAAAGTAAGTATGAATAGTGTCCAACAAGTAAAAATGTGTTCGATTGCGTACTTATATTCTTGTGCTATTGCTTTCCTCTATTTTATTATTTTCCTTAATTATATTATTACAGTATTTATTCCAATGATTAATTTCTTTCTTTCTCCTCCTCTTCACAACGTTATTATTCCCCTCTTCTTTTCTCGTCTTGCAACATTTTTCTTTCTCTCTCTTTTTCCTCTGGTCATTATTTTTTCTCTCTCTTTTTCTTCTGCTTACTATTTTTTTCTCTCTTTTCTTCTGCACATTATTTTCTTCTCTCTATTTTTCTTCTGTTCACTATTTCCCCCTCTCTTTTTCTTCTGCTCACTATTTTCTCTCTCTCTTTTTTTCTTCTGTTTACTATTTTTTCTCTCTTTTTCTTCTGCTCGTTATTATTTTCTTTCTTTTTCTTCTGCTCACTATTTTCCCCCTCTCTTTTTCTTCTGCTCACTATTTTTTCTCTCTCTCTTTCTCTTCTGCTTACTATTTTTTCTCTCTCTTTTTCTTCTGCTCAATATTTTTTTCTCTCTTTTCCTTCTGCTCACTATTTTTCCCTCTCTCTTTTTCTTCTGCTCACTATTTTTTCTCTCTCTCTCTTTTTCTTCTGCTCACAATTTTTTCTCTCTTTCTTCTGCTTACAATTTTTCTTTCTCTCTCTTTTTCTTCTGCTCACTATTTTCCTCTCTCTTTTCCTTCTGTTCACTATTTTCTTCTCTCTCTATTTTTCTTCTGCTCACTATTTTTCTTTCTCTCTTTTTTTCTTTTACTCACTATATTTTCTCTCTTTCTTCTGCTCACTTTTTTCTTTCTCTCTCTACTTCTTCTGCTCACTACTGTTTCTCTCTTTTTTCTTATGTTCACTATTTTTCTTTCTCTCTCTACTTCTTCTGCTCAAATTGTTTCTCTGTCTCTTTTCCTTCTGCTCACTATTTTTCTTTCTCTCTCTTTTTCTTCTGCTCACTATTTTTTCTCTCTCTTTTTCTTCTGCTCCCTGCTTTTTCTCTCTCTTTTTCTTCAGCTCACTATTTTTCTTTCCCTTTTTCTTCTGCTCACTATTTTTTTCTCTCTTTTTGTTCTACTCACTATTTTTTCTCTCTTTCTTCTGCTCACTATTTTTCTTTCTCTCTCTATTTCTTTTGCTCACTATATTTCTTACTCTCTCCTGTTCTTCCATTCACTAATTTTCTTTCTCACTCTTTTTCTTTTACTAACTATTTTTCTGTCTCTCTTTTTCTTCTGCTCATTATTTTTGTTCCTGTCTCTTTTTCTTCCGCTCACTATTTTTCTTTCCTTCTCTTCTTCTACTCACTTTTTTTCTTTCCGTCTATATTCCTCCTTCTCACTATTTTTCTCTCTCTTTTCCTTCTTCTCTGCATTTTTCTTTCTCTCTCTTTTCCTTCTCATTATTTTTCTTTATCTCTCTTTTCCTTCTTCTCGCTATTTTTCTTTCCCGTTCTTTTCCTTCTTCTCGCTATTTTTTTTCTTTTCATCTCCTCAGAATTCTTCTTTGTCTCTTCCTTTTCTTGTCACCATTCTTCTTTTTTCCTTCTTTACCTTCTTCTCATCACCTCCCTTTTTCTTATTTTTCTTTTTTTCCTCACCATTTTTCTTTCCGTCTTCTTTTTTCTTCTTCTTTTCACTATGTTTTCTCATTTCTAGTCTCTTTTCTCTCCATACTTCTTTCTCACTTCTTTTCCCTCTTTTCACCATAATTCTTTCTCTGTTTTCTTTCTCTCACCAATTTTTCTCCTCTTATTCCTCTTGTGTCACCACTGCTTTTTCTCTTCTTTTTCTTTTCTGGCCATACATCTTTTTCTCCACTTTCTCCTTTTCTCTATTCTTTGTCTTCCTTTTATCCTTTTTTCCATTAATTTTTCTTTACTCGCTATTCCCCTGTCTCTCTTCTTTTCCCTTGTCTCACCATTGTTCCATTTCTCTTCTTTGTTCTCTGCTCAGACCTCGGTCTTCTTTTCCTTCTCATTATTCATCTTTTTCGTTTATATTTATTCTTCTCTTCATTATTCTTCTTCTCCTCTGATAGTTCCTCTTTTCATATTTCTTCTCGTTGTTTCTTGATATTCTACTGTGCAATTCGTATCTCTTACTTTTTTTCTTATTGCTTTAAGGAGGTAAACCCAATTTAATCCCTACTTTTTACAAAGATTTTTTTGTGATGTCTTTATTATTTCATTTAAATTTAACTTATATTCTCCGATATTTATTTTTGAGTAAAGCTCCAAATTAAATTTGCGTTAAGTCTTCCATCATTGCTAATTTTTTATTACCTTTCATTAACTCTTCACTTAATCCCAGGTCTGTCTGCTGGTAGCTTCATGCCATTAAACTTATAATTTTATACTTATAAAAATCAACCCATATTTCGGTTTCATAGCCAATATTTAAATATCATTAAGTAAAAATTGTACAGAAATAGACCTATTCTGTACCAATTCACTAGACTTTCCTTAGTAGGCCTAAATGTATTACAAAATTACCTTCATTCCTCTGTAAACATACTGATATATAATATAATAGTACATACTGTATATTTCCCCTTTGAGTGCTTCTTGTAAAAGTGTAAATATTTAGAAATAATTGAAAATCCATGGTTGGTCAAAATTGTATGTTATAAGAATAAATTTAAAATTTTCTAATTCCATACTTAAAGCTTTCAAACATATGTAACTTATTGTTGTAAATAGAGACATTATAGACATTATAGAGACATAAAATTTTTATTGTGGTACGGTACGCAGAAACATAATTTTCCTCATAACGTTACCAAATTCTTGCTTGTAGCTTTTCATTTTGTTTTGTTTTGCTTACTGTTTCTTTTAAATCAATTTTTAACAACTAACTTGTAATAATGTTCTATACATCAAATCGAGACTTACGAAATTATCTATGTTCTACACTGAAAAATAGCATAACTTATGGCACTGTAAAAGAAATAAAGAATGTGTTATTAAAGTTTCAGCATCTACAAGTAATTATATGTTTTTTAATTATAAATAATAATTTAGACAACTATTTTGAAGTGTTGAACATTCTACATAAATTTATAATCATAATCGTCCTAACAAGTATTGGGTTAATGGCCTGTTACGGTCTCAAACCATCTTTTTAAAGGACTAATTTATAAAATAATTCAATGAAATTAGTACTAATTAATTACACTATTTTTATTATTATATTGTTGTAACTTACAATTTTTATCTGATATGTTTCCACTGAGCTCTTAGTATGGAACTAAAAATGGCCCAGTGAATTTCTGAAAAAAAAAAAAAAAAAAAAATTTAGTGTTCATAAGCACTTCGAAGCAATTTCTACCATATATTTAATATTATACCAAGTTTTTAAAACATTGTAATAAATAATTCCTTTAATTCAACTTTCAGGAAATGAAGATGTTCACGTGGGATATAGTAATGAAGGGGTAGAAGAAAAATATATGAGAAAATCTACATCGAGGGGAAAACGAAATGGCCTACTTCACGACACCTATTGTATTGCTATTACTATCAATTTTATTTCACTATGTTACAGCACATAGATCTCAAGAATGTTTCTTTCACCAATGGAATTATTCAAAAGCGAAGTCCATTAATATTATGGAATGTTGTCACAACTACTTAAAGAACATCCCAAAAACTTTCAGTAATTATCCAGTACACATAATGGATGTATCATACAACGAAATTTCCATACTTAGAAATTACAGTTTTGAAAATTATTTACAAGTACAAACACTTAATTTGAGTAATAATAAAATTTATGCAATAGAAATGAACACATTTGCATTGCTGAAGGATTTGAGTGCAATTGAATTATCTCGCAATATGCTAAAATTTATTCATCCTTCAACATTTAAAGACAATGCAGTTTTGAACACAGTCTCTCTCAGCAGCAATCTACTTCAGTTTCCAGGAGAGAATTCCCCCATTCTGAACTCAGTTTCTATAACGTCGCTTGACCTGAGCAACTGTAAGTTGACCAAAGTTTCTCGTGGGAATTTCTTGTATATGCCAACGCTGCAGAGCTTGGACCTTAGCTCTAATTATCTCACAACATTATCGTTAAACACGTTTTCCCCTCTATCCAACTTGGTTACAGTGGACTTGAGTGCAAACTTGTGGCCATGTGACTCAAATTTCCACGAACTGTTGTGTTCGATAACGGCAAGGAATATTACTGTGCTATACACGCCTTTCAGTTGCAACAACCATGATAATAGAACTTTGTTAGATTTGTATCCATCCATGTTGAAGTCTTGTAATTCTAGCAATGAAAGAATTTCTAGTGGTAGTTTCCAAAAATATCACGACAAACCAACTAACTCTAATCGAAGTACTGATAAAGAAAATTTAATAGTAAATGTTTTGAATTACGCGTTAAATAAAGATATTTATTCTAATTCAAGAGAAGGCAGAGAATCTCTTGAAAAAACTGCTGAAATTATGCACAACCATGATAATAGAATTTTGTTAGACTTGTATTCATCCATGTTGAAGACTTGTAATTCTAGCAATGAAAGAATTTCTAGCGGTAGTTTCCAAAAATATCACGACAAACCAACTAACTCTAATCGAAGTACTGATAAAGAAAATCTAATAGTAAATGTTTTGAATTACACTTTAAACAAAGATATTTATTCTAATTCAAGAGAAGGCAGAGAATCTCTTGAAAAAATAGCTGAAATTATGCACGAACTCAAAAAACATCCGATAAATTTATCTAATTTTTATAACAAATATTTTAAATATTTTGAAAATAGAGAAATTGTCATGGATTTTCAAGCAGACGGTGTGAAATCTTCTAAGTTTCCGATGTCTTATCCAACGTCTGATGGAGAGTCCTTGGATTTGGAACGTAAGAAACATAATAATTTACCACCTAAAAGAATTCATGCGATGTGTTTCTTATTCATACTACTAATAGTAATTGTTTTTTCTGTTGGTTTTGGAACTTTTTCTGCACACTTTGTGTTGTTCGGTCCCTTTAAATGTAAAAAGTGTTCTTCAGATTCTGCAGATTCTTCTGAAAGTCCTGAATTCGATGTAATGAAAGAAACTAAAAGTATGAATTCATCATCGGATCAAAATGTTCTTGCTCAAATGTAGTCGTTGATGTACTGTGTTAAGGTTATACACAATGTGAGAAATATTCATATTGTATAAAAATTCAAGTTATGTATGCATATCTTTGCTTTGTATTGAATTAAGTTATTTGAATAAGAGCTTCTCAAACATTTCCTCTGTACCTACAGATTTCATTCGTTTTTCAACCAAACATTTTTCTCTGTAGGCTAATTAAAAATATGCTTCCTTTTTAATAAAAACTTCTCAAACATATTCTTTGCAACTGCAATCTGTTTCTTTTTAATAAAAACTTCTCAAACATATTCTTTGCAACTGCAATCTGTTTCTTTTTAATAAGAACTTCTCAAACATATTCTTTGCAGCTGCAATCTGTTTCTTTTTAATAAGAACTTCTCAAACATATTCTTTGCAGCTGCAATCTGTTTCTTTTTAATAAGAACTTCTTAAACATATTCTTTGCAACTGCAATCCGTTTCTTTTTAATAAGAACATCTCAAACATATTCTTTGCAACTGCAACCTGTTTCTTTTTAATAAGAACTTCTCAAACATATTCTTTGCAACTGCAATCTGTTTCTTTTTAATAAGAACTTCTTAAACATATTCTTTGCAACTGCAACCTGTTTCTTTTTAATAAGAACTTCTCAAACATATTCTTTGCAACTGCAATCTGTTTCTTTTTAATAAAAACTTCCCAAACATATTCTTTACAACTGCAATCTGTTTCTTTTTAATAAGAACTTCTCAAACATATTCTTTGCAACTGCAATCTGTTTCTTTTTAATAAGAACTTCTCAAACATATTCTTTGCAACTGCAATCCGTTTCTTTTTAATAAGAACTTCTCAAACATATTCTTTGCAACTGCAATCTGTTTCTTTTTAATAAGAACTTCTCAAACATATTCTTTGCAACTGCAACCTGTTTCTTTTTAATAAGAACTTCTCAAACATATTCTTTGCAACTGCAATCTGTTTCTTTTTAATAAGAACTTCTCAAACATATTCTTTGCAACTGCAATCTGTTCTTTTTAATAAGAACTTCTCAAACATATTCTTTGCAACTGAAATCTGTTTCTTTTTAATAAAAACTTCTCAAACATATTCTTTGCAACTGCAATCTGTTTCTTTTTAATACGAACTTCTCAAACATATTCTTTGCAACTGCAACCTGTTTATTTTTAATAAGAACTTCTCAAACATATTCTTTGCAACTGCAATCTGTTTCTTTTTAATAAGAACTTCTCAAACATATTCTTTGCAACTGCAATCTGTTTCTTTTTAATAAGAACTTCTCAAACATATTCTTTGCAACTGCAACCTGTTTACTTTTAATAAAAACTTCTCAAACATATTCTTTGCAACTGCAATCTGTGTCTTTTTAAAAAGAACTTCTCAAACATATTCTTTGCAACTGCAATCTGTTTCTTTTTAATAAGAACTTCTCAAACATATTCTTTGCAGCTGCAATCTGTTCTTTTTAATAAGAACTTCTCAAACATATTCTTTGCAACTGAAATCTGTTTCTTTTTAATAAAAACTTCTCAAACATATTCTTTGCAACTGCAATCTGTTTCTTTTTAATAATAACTTCTCATACCTTTGTAACTACATATTTTTTTAAGGACGTTCAAAATATGTTCTGCGTAATTATATACAGGTATCTCTTTATAATAACAGTTACAAATTTTTATCTGTAACTAAATCTTTGTCTCTATTTTCAATGAAGCTCCCCGAGCATTTTCTTTCTAATTACTCTGTATTTTTCTTCAAATTTATGTTTTCTCTACATTTATTAAAGATAACAAGTTTTGAAAGTAATAAAACATTATACGAGTAATATTCATATTCATATACATTTAGGGACAATCACGAATAGAAAATGTTGTCGTGTTTCTAAACAAATTATCTCAAAAGCAACACTGTTGAGATGTTTAAAATTATGAAAATTTGTTAAATTCACACATATAGGTCTATGTCAGATTTCTTTCGACTATCACTACTTCTCATTTAGGCCTATCACTTAAATTTGGTCTAAAAGAATATGTAAATTTTATTTATTTTAGTTTATATATGTACTTGGAACAATATTATTTCATAAACGTTCTTGTAATTTGCTTCTGAGGTAAGAAGCAGACGTTTAATGTTTATTTAAGTATGTATTTAATAAATAATATAATGCAATATAGTAAATAAACCATTGTTTCTGTTAAGATAACACTTTGCGTTTTTAATATTGAACATATTTAAAGAAATTAATCGTAGATTAATACGACATTCATGAAATGTTTTCGACTAAAATGCGAAACTATTATTCATAATATCCCAGTAATTAGTTCTGGAAGAAATATTTGTGAGTGAAAGAACTGCATTTTGAATTGCAAACAAATTCCATGAAAAACTGAACTAAAAATAAACTAATGTATGCATTGTAAGTGTTATTAAAATGTTGACTAACAAATCTTCAATCTTGTGTTATGTTATGTGTTATTTAACGACGCTCGCAACTACAGAGGTTATATCAGCGTCGCCGGATGTGCTGGAATTTTGTCCCGCAGGAGTTCTTTTACATGCCAGTAAATCTACTGACATGAGCTTGTCGCATTTAAGCACACTTAAATGCCATCGACCTGGCCCGGGATCTAACCTGCAACCTTAGGCATAGAAGGCCAGCGCTATACCAACTCGCCAACCAGGTCGACTTCAATCTTGTGTAATCTTGTAATCTCCACCCCGCAATTTGCTGTTGGACTACTAATCAAGATCATCGCTCACTATGAAAAGAAAACAATTTGTGAAAGCTGTGTTCTTTTCTGAAAGACAAATTATAGTTAGCCCTTTGGAGATATGAATTCCAATATTCGACAGCTTCTGTTTGGTACTCGGGGATCCATCTATAACGAACTGAAATAAATTTTTTCAATTAATTTTGCATTGCTGATAGTAATTTTAAATCCTTTACTTAGGGAATCATGTGAAATTCTGTTTATAAACAAAACCAATAGTGAATTAGGTACTTATACAGGGTGAGCCAAAGAAACGGGAGATTTTTAAATGATAAAATGACACTTTAGGTATTGTATTGAATTAACTTTTATTATAAAAAATATAGAATATATTATGTAACTATTTCTTCTTGAAAATTTGATCCTTTAAATGCCCTCCACCAACGTGCATGCATTCTTGTAATCACTCTTTGAAGTTTCTAATTACATTTTGCAACATTTCTACAACTATGTTTGAAATTTTTTCACGAGTTGTTTGTTATATGTTTCGCGGTTTGCGCAAACCTTACTTTTAGATATCCCCATAAAAATCACATGTCCTTAAATCGGGGGATAGTGCAGGGCAGGGAATGTTTCCATTTCTCCATATGACATGATCCCCAAACAAATTTCGCATTTCCGTCATAGAGATGGCTGCAGTGTCTGCTGTTGTACTGTCTTGCTGAAGGCAAGTTGATCTGTTGATACGAAAATTTCTTCTTCTCAATTGATCACTAACATTTTTTTGAATAATTATCACATAATGAGCTGTATTAACAGTTTACTCACGACCATTGACATCGTCAAAGAAATCTGTGCTAATAATTCATTTGGAAGAGGCAGCACTCCAAACGGTTACCTTCTGTGAATATAGGGGCAACTCATGAAGTTGCCGTGGTTTACCTTTACATAATCGTGGTGCAAATTCTCGTTACTCACCAGTCAAATGCGTCATGTTTATTGAATTCTGATGAGGGGGGATATAATCCTAGATAGAGAATACAATATATAAAATTATTATTATCCCCATTCGATACGGCTCAACGCTTCGTCGTACTGAGTTGCTTGTCTTGCATCTTGGTCATAATAATTTATATCCATGAGCAGGCTTAAGATAAGATGTGTAATTCCTAAGTTACTGATTATTGTCAGCTTGCTGGTTATGATAATACATAAATATTATTTTCTTTGCTTAATTTATACTGTACTTTATAATGTATACTCGTATTAAGACAATGATATTTTGTGAAGGGGGATAGAAGTTATCCCTGGCAGGAATGTTAATATGAATTTATGAGAGGGAGGTAAATTTCCAAAAGGGGGGGATTCCCCCCATCTCTCGTTAATTCACACCCTGACAACAACAACATTAAAATCTAGTTTCTTTGACCCACCTTATAGCCTATTTAAGTATCTTAAACAAGTATGAAATTAGATGAATTATTGTATTCAAAGATTGATTCATTAAACTGTGTTTTAAGACAACTTGCACAGAAGTTCGCAGTTTCATTGTTATAAATTAACTTACAATATATGGTTTTTCTTTCTGATAGAAGAATTTTTCTTTAAAAAGATAGTTAAAGTGTCATTCCAAATATAAAAAAGTATTCTCCATTTTTACACTCTCGTTCAGTTTTGGAGAATGAAGAGAAAAAGAGTAGAGAAAAGAAATGAGGAAATGCTTAGCTACTACTGGAAATGTCTGTGAGTTATTACACTTCATGTTACCTTGCCAAGATCTTCCTCCCTACTGAGGCAAAGTCCCTGAAAAAAAGTATAAGAAGAAATTTCTTTGTTCGAATCTGGGCTCCTAGCTGTCAAACGCTTCGGAAAGAGGCGAGAGTGAATTGATAAATGTTCAGTCGTAATAACCCAGATTCTTTGTTTTACACTATCGGTTGTAGATGTCAGAAACATGAATTTCACCAGATAATAAATATTTGTATTATGCAACAATTCCAATGCAATGAGAGTTCTACTTATCTTACATCATCATTATTATTATCACCTTGCTGACAAGTATTAGACCCTAAGGCCTGTTGTAGCTTACATACAATTTTCATACCAGTCTACCAACTGATCTTCGGCCGCTTGGTCTGTAGTGTTCTCCTTCAACTCATTCTTGCTAGATGGTGTTTCCAGTTTATTTATTACTGATTGATGTATTCAATATCTGAATTGGTTCAGAGATCCTACAAAATATCATTGTTACTTTGTATTATTGGATTGGTGCATGAGTTCCAATAGATTGCTGCAAGTTTGTAGCATTTATGATCGTCATCATAACACAGCGTTTTAGGAGATTGTTTATCGTTTGTCATCTGTTTTGACGCAAAAGTTCGTAGCGTTTATGTTCGTCATCACAACACTGCGTTTTAGGAGATTACTTGTCGTTTGTCATCTGTTTTGATTCATAAGTTCATAACGTTTATGTTCGTCGTCACAACACTGCGTTTTAGGAGATTGCTTATGTTTGTCATCTGTTTTGATTCATAACTTCGTAGCGTTTATGTTCGTCATCACAACACTGAGTTTTAGGAGATTGCTTATCGCTTGTCATTGTTTTTATGCATAAGTTCGTAGCGTTTAGGTTCGTCATCACAACACTGCGTTTTAGGAGATTGCTTATCGTTTGTCATCTGTTTTGATTCATAAGTTCGTAGCGTTTATGTTTCTCGTCACAAGACTGTGTTTTAGGAGATTCCTTATCGTTTGTCATCTGTTTTAATTCAAGAGTTCGTAGCGTTTATGTTCGTCGCCACGACACTGCGTTTTAGGAGATTGCTTATCGTCTGTCATCTGTTTTGACACAAAAGTACGTAGCGTTTATGTTCGTCGCCACAACACTGCGTTTTAGGAGATTGCTTATCGTCTGTCATCTGTTTTGACACAAAAGTACGTAGCGTTTATGTTCGTCGCCACAACACTGCGTTTTAGGAGTTTGCTTATCGTCTGTCATCTGTTTTGACACAAAAGTACGTAGCGTTTATGTTCGTCATCACAACACTGTGTTTTAGGAGATTGCTTGTCGCTTGTCATTGTTTTGATTCATAAGTTCGTAGCGTTTATGTTCGTCATCACAACATTGCATTTTAGGACATTGCTTATCGTTTGTCATCTGTTTTGATTCACAAGTTCGTAGCGTTTATGTTCATCATCACAACACTGCGTGTTAGGAGATTACTTATCGCTTGTCATCTGTTTTGATTCATAAGTTCATAGCGTTTATGTTCGTCGTCACAACATTGCGTTTTAGGAGATTGTTTATCGTTTGTAATTGTTTTGACGCAAAAGTTCGTAGCGTTTATGTTCGTCATCACAATACTGCGTTTTAGGAGATTACTTATCGTTTGTCATCTGTTTTGATTCATAAGTTCATAGCGTTTATGTTCGTCGTCACAACATTGCGTTTTAGGAGATTGTTTATCGTTTGTCATTGTTTTGACGCAAAAGTTCGTAGCGTTTATGTTCGTCATCACAATACTGCGTTTTAGGAGATTACTTATCGCTTGTCATCTGTTTTGATTCATAAGTTCATAGCGTTTATGTTCGTCGTCACAACATTGCGTTTTAGGAGATTGTTTATCGTTTGTCATTGTTTTGACGCAAAAGTTCGTAGCGTTTATGTTCGTCATCACAATACTGCGTTTTAGGAGATTACTTATCGCTTGTCATCTGTTTTGATTCATAAGTTCATAGCGTTTATGTTCGTCGTCACAACATTGCGTTTTAGGAGATTGTTTATCGTTTGTCATTGTTTTGACGCAAAAGTTCGTAGCGTTTATGTTCGTCATCACAATACTGCGTTTTAGGAGATTACTTATCGCTTGTCATCTGTTTTGATTCATAAGTTCATAGCGTTTATGTTCGTCGTCACAACATTGCGTTTTAGGAGATTGTTTATCGTTTGTCATTGTTTTGACGCAAAAGTTCGTAGCGTTTATGTTCGTCATCACAATACTGCGTTTTAGGAGATTACTTATCGTTTGTCATCTGTTTTGATTCATAAGTTCATAACGTTTATGTTCGTCGTCACAACACTGCGTTTTAGGAGATTGCTTATGTTTGTCACCTGTTTTGATTCATAACTTCGTAGCGTTTATGTTCGTCATCTCAACACTGCGTTTTAGGAGATTGTTTGTCGTCTGTCATCCGTTTTGACGCATAAGTTTGTAGCGTTTATGTTCGTCATCACAACACTGCGTTTTAGGAAATTGTTTGTCGTCTGTCATCTGTTTTGACGCATAAGTTTGTAGCGTTTATGTTCGTCATCACAACATTGCATTTTAGGAGATTGCTTATCGTTTGTCATCTGTTTTGATTCATAAGTTCGTAGCGTTTATGGTCGTCATCACAACACTGCGTTTTAGGAGATTACTTATCGTTTGTCATCTGTTTTGATTCACAAGTTCGTAGCGTTTATGTTCATCATCACAACACTGCGTTTTAGGAGATTACTTATCGCTTGTCATCTGTTTTGACGCAAAAGTTCGTAACTTTTATGTTCGTCATCACAACACTTGCGTTTTAGGAGATTTCTTATCGTTTGTCATCTGTTTTGATCCGTAAGTTCGTAGCGTTTATGTTTGTCATCACAACACTGTGTTTTAGGAGATTGCTTATCGTTTGTCATCTGTTTGGATCCATAAGTTTGTAGCGTTTATATTGCTCATCACAACACTGAGTTTTAGGAGATTGCTTATCGTTTGTCATCTGTTTTGTTCCATAAGTTCATAGCGTTTATGTTCGTCATGACAATACTGCGTTTTAAGAGATTGCTTACCGTTTGTCATCTGTTTTGATGCATAAGACGTTCGTAGTGTTTATGTTCGTCATCAGAATACTGCGTTTTAGGAGTTTGTTTATGTTTGTCACCTGTTATTTCTTATTTGGAGTGTTGTGCTTGTAAATACACATTGCATTTTGCGGATTTGTAGAAAGTTTGTGCTATTCGTGTGATATAAAAAGAACACTGTGACATATTCTTCTTCGGTTTGAGTCTAACAGAGGAGCATAGGCAGCAAAGGCAACTCGAAATATTTGTGCCGTGTACGGGAAGAGTGCCATCGGTGGAAGGACTGCAAGAAAATGGCTTCTCGTTTCAACACACAACATCCCCTACATAAGTTAGCGTCCACCCACAGAAGACGATGTTATGTGCCTGATGTACTATGAATTGCTTCCCTGATAACATTTATTGCCAACAACTCAAGACGCCTTGAGGCCGCAGTTGAAGAAAAACGACCGACAAGAATGGATGAATGAATGAATGAATGAATGAATGAATGAATGAATGAATGAATGAATGAATGAATGAATGAATGAATGAATGAATGAATGAATGAATGAATGAATGAATACTGATAAGAAATTAGAATCGCACTAATTGTTAAGAAATTAGTTCCGATTACGAGGCTAATGTAGTGGCGTGCAGTCGTGATTAGTTTGTAAAATTTGCGGGTTATGATGGTGCTAAATGTCTTGTGAAAACGCTCTTCACGAGTCATCCAGTCACTAAGATGGCGCGAAGTCATCCTTATAAAAATTGTAATCACTAATTGATTATTATTACGGCGTTGTTTATCAACACCGTATTTAATAAATTCGTAAATACATTCAGTTACGTCACCTTTTCGGAATTAAATGAAAAAATACGTTGTACATATGCCTTCCACAAAATGGAATTTCATCTAGTTTACGGGATTAACAAGTTAGTTTCTCTTGGGTTAGCTATATCTTTTGAATGATGGTTTAGAAAAGTTAACAACAAATGAAAAAACCCTTCGCAACATAATGGGAGAGTATAAAAGTTGAAATCAAAATGGTCGTATAGTGAAAATGTGTGGTATATTAAGTCCACGACAAACCTTTATATTACGCAATAACGTCAACATTAGGGTCCGGATTCTTATAGGTTATGATTTATTTTATTTCTTGTTATTAAATTTGGAATATTTAAATATGTCTATGTGTTTCACACACAGTGGAGCGAAATGTGTGATTTTATTGGACCTAAAAAAAAGAAATCTAAAATGATGTCACGCTCTAAAATGACCTACAGTAAACCATTACTTTTAACATTGATGTAAATTACGTAAATTTTGTGTCACCTTTAATACCCAGCTGTTCTGTTGCGTCCTGAAATGACTCGAAACATTGCCCCTTGATGCAAGATTTCCAGACATATTTCGCGAGTTATTTTTCAAAACTAATAAATTTACCTATTTTATTTTCAAAATACATCCACTTAACACACACACACACACACTTACTCTGGCAAATACATAGAAGAAGAGAGATACAGACAGAAGAAAAAGAGGAATATCTGTGTATTGTTGCCACAGAATTTTAATTCCATTTAGCGTCAAATTTTCACTTTTCATTCTAATATGATTTTAGTGGTGTTGCATTATTATTATTATTATTATTATTATTATTATTATTATTATTATTGTTATTATTATTATTATTATTATTATTATTTTACTGGTTCGTTGCTCTGTTGAGATCAATACATCCGTATGTGCTCTATGCCCGAATTACCGTTCTGGTGGCAATGGATCGCCATTGAACAAAACTCCTCTACAAATGGAATGATAATCCTTCAACAGACATGCCACAATAAGCGTTTTGAACTGTTCTGTGGACATGATTAAGAACTAATTGTTTTGTTTTTCCTACTAATTTTGAAGAATTTTAAATTTTTCATTGAATAAAATTCAGACTCATTTTACTTTATAGCATATTTAAATATTGTATCTGTTCAAAATATTTAATAGTCATTTATGAGACAAGCGTGGAAAGGTTTTCTTTTTGGCACGAGTGTGAAGTTTGTAAAACAAGGCAAGTCGTGCCAAAAAGATAACTTTACGAATGTGTGTAATACAATGTTCTTCGTACGCTAGCACAAATTTACATTAAATAAATGTTTTCAAGTTGTAGAGATTATGAGATCACAATTTCATGGCCGTCTAAACTCACAATCATTAAGGAGTAAGTAAGCCTGTTTTATTCATGTTCACGATTCCATGGCCTCTAAACCTGTCATATAATCAATAAAGCAGTTAGGAACAGTTGAATGATAACTCTTGTTGCAATGAGTACTACATGTAACTTCAGAATAATAAGGGAAAAGTATGGATATGAATGTTGAATTTGTTACTTAATTGTGTTACATGTGACATTTAAGCAGTGAAAACTCGAAGTAATGCATTAATTTCTTACTGAATGAAGTTTGTACATTGAATATTACATTTTCTTTGGCAGTGCGTAAAATTAACACCAGTGCCTAAAGTGATTGAGTAAAATGCAACTTTATGCACTATAGTAGAAAAAAGTACTTCTTTATGTCACTTACTGTTTGTAAACACCACCAAGAAATTGTAGCCTCTTTTAGATGAAATAAACAAAAACAGTTTCAGTAAATTTCCTTACAATTCTTGTCACTGTTGTAAGTGGAATTGGATTACGATCGGGATGCATTAAATAAATTGGCCGCTTCTCGATGAGATAGTTGTCTGTCTCCATAGCCAACCACAATTAAAATTAGAATTATTTCTCTTTCGCTCAACGTAAGATAGAATAAAATTATTTAACGCACTAGATGTCAGATTCCACCCCTTAAATAAGATGTTTCTGTATAAATAAATATGATTCCATGGATATAAACAAAGGACAGTCAAATTAAAATAAACGAAAGAAGCGTTTTACTCGTAATTCATGGATATAAATAAAAACAGTCATATCACAGAAAACAAAAGAAGCGCTTTATTCGTATTATTCGTTAGACCTATAGATACTTTCCTGTGTTCTTGATTTATCAACAATAAATATGTACAGAATTATCTGGTGGGGGTAATTTTTTAAAAGCTCTTAATGAGCATTATTTAAAAATATAAAAATACTAGTGGCTTGTGCAGCAAATGCTGCTAACTAAGTTCATTAGAAGTTCAAATTAAATTTTTTCAAATTTATTTCCAATGAAGAATACCATACATTTCGGAAGTTATTTGCTTCTATAATAATGAAACATAGGCCTACCCCTCTGGATGGTTTTCTTCATGCTAAATACTTTTTATCTCACCTATACATCTTCAGTTCTTGAGTTCCAATGCGAAAACGCAAATAACAATGTCAGAACGATCAGTCGGTTTTACATGTGGGAGTGAAGCAATAGCTATTTCAGGTCATTGCGGATTGTAGGTTAGAGTTATGAAAATATCCTCTCCTCTCTCCCCTCTCCTCTCTCCCCTCTCCCCACTCCCCTCTGCCCTCGTGCCTTCTGGCCCTAGGCGCCCTCCTGCCCTCTGGCCCTCGTGTTCTCGTGCTCTCTGTGCCCTCGTTCTCTCGTGCCCTCTGGCCCTCATACCCTCGTGCCCTCATGCTCTCGTGCCCTCGTGCTCTCTGCCATCGTGCCCTCGTGACCTATGCCCTCGTGCCCTTTGGCCCTCGTGCCCTCGTGCTCTCGTGCCCTAGTGCCCTCGTGCTCTCGTGCCTTAGTGCCCTCGTGCTCTCGTGCCCTCGTGCTCACGTGCCCTCGTGTCCTCGTGCCCTCATGCTCTCGTGCTCTCATGCCCTCTGGCCCTCGTGCCTTCTAGACCTCGTGCCCTCGTGCTCTCGTGCCATCGTGCACTCGTGCTCTCGTGCCCCCGTGCCCCCGTGCCCTCGTGCCCTCTGGTCCTCGTGCTCTCGTGCTCTCGTGCCCTCTGGCCCTCGTGCCCTCGTGCTCACGTGCCCTCGTGTCCTCGTGCCCTCATGCTCTCGTGCCCTCGTGCACTCTGGCCCTCGTGCCTTCTGGACCTCGTGCCCTCGTGCTCTCGTGCCATCGTGCTCTCGTGCCATCGTGCTCTCGTGCCATCGTGCACTCGTGCTCTCGTGCCTCCGTGCCCTCGTGCCCTAGTGCTCTCGTGCCCTCGTGCACTCTGGCCCTCTGCCCTCTGCCCTCTCCTCTCTCCCCTCTGCCCTCTTCTCTCTCCCCTCTGCCCTCTTCTCTTCTCTTCTCTTCTCTTCTCTTCTCTTCTCTTCTCTTCTCTTCTCTTCTCTTCTCTTCTCCTTTTCCTTTCTTCCTGTTTTCTTGTTTTCTGCCTTCTTTCTCCATCCACTTGCTTTCTACGTGATTCTCAATCTCTCCTATTGTATCTCAGATCCTTGTCATTGTTACAAGTTTCATATTAAATCTCTACATTTCCGTCAGCGTCATCATCAGCATCATCATCTGAACTTTCAACTATGATCTGCAGAGTAGTGTCGATCACCACTTAAGTTTTCATCCAGTGTTACTTTGTTAGATAAAACACAGTTAAGGGAATAAATAAACTGCACTAACAAAAAATTTTCTATTAATACTATTGATACGTAAATCTGACGTACGCTTCCAAATAATTATATCTCATAATAAGTTGGCCAAGCGTGTAAGTTGCAACCTGCTGTCACGACTACTATAGTCAACAACTGAAAGACGGAGACATAGCTAGAAGAAGGAGGTGTTCTCTTGGTGGGAAAATTAGTGAGGATCAATTGTTTACCCATTATACGTCAAAATTACGTACGACAGAAGTTTTAAACAATGGCATTACTTCCTTGTGAGCAGGAAGAAAACCACTCTTTGATCACAGTATAGACATTATGTTCTTTTACTGTGGTTTGATTTCCACATATCCTACAAGTTTAATACAAGTATTGTTAAGTTCATAACAATACCTTCAGTATCTCGTTATCATTATATTACTTCTCTTCAAATAATTATCTACAGTCAGATGGAAAGAAGTTTATGAGATTATACGTTCTCGTGCATAAAATCGATATATATAATATAGTCGTTACTCAGTATATTATAGAAATGAAGATCTAATATAAAATATTCTTTCTATGCGTCTACTTACTTAAGGACCCAAAAGATTTCACTTTCATATCATCAGTATAGTACCATTATGTGTTGCATTAACTATAATAATATTTCATTTTTAATGGTAATAATAGCACCAAATATTTTTAAGTTTTGTAGGTCTTAATATCGAATACACAGCTGTACTCGGAAAACTACAGACCAGAGAATCAGACTTGTAAATTATTTTTATACGTTGTCAAAAAATTACACAAATGAAGATCGACATATTGACATTATGATGTGAAAGAATCTGACCCATCTGAACTCTAAGTATGTCAGCAATCCTGTAGGTCATGGCCTTCGTGTAATAGTCTATTGTTTATTGTAGTGTGTGTTTTGTTTTATTCTGAAATGCAATTAATTAGTTCTCAAAACTGACGAAAGATGGATTTTGGAAAATAGGAAAATGATGTAGGAAAATTGGCATTTCACTGAAAACTACTAATTTTTCTGAAAAACCTTGGGTTCCGAGCTTCAAAATGAGGCGTCATTTATTAAAATCCGTTCAGCCGTTTTCCCCTAATTTTCATTACCAGTTCAAATTATATATAAAGATATTGTGTATTTCATTTAACATAAGAGAGTTTGAGTTATTTCCGGTTAAACTGGATGTATAAAAACTCGGTAATACCATTACTGAGTTCTTAGTATACGGCTATCCCCTTAAACCGAGTTTCATTTCACTGAACCACATGCTTCAAAAAGTTATTTAGATGGTGCTGGACTTTTTACTAACCCTGTATATGATGCATTTAGTAATAGCTTAATTATCTTTCTTATACATCAGAATATGAGGAGTTTCTGTCTCTCTAATTGGGATGTCATTTTATAATTACAGAGAATATAGCATCCATTTAATTATGACGTAGAGAATTAATTAAAATCATACTTGAAAGAAGACGAAGGAAAGGTGTAAGCTCGGATTTGCCGGCAATTAAAGTTTGACTTATCTTTTAAATTACGGAATTGCATTAAACAATTAAATGCTTGATTATGAGCATTCTGACCTATGGCTTCCGAGTATTCATATCTGAGTTAATTTTTGCATCGCTGAAGCGAAATTACATTTATAAGCACTTCATCCATGTTGTGAATTAAGTATTAATTTCATCGTGTTTACGTTCAAACATAATAGACTTTGCTTACTAAATATGAACTTATTATAAACTTAATAAATTTGATAAATGTTCATTTTTCAGCGAAAGAAAGACCGTGTTTTTGCTTATTGATTACGAAGAGTACAAGATGAATAAAAATTATGAAACACTACTTGTAGCTTTCCTAGTTTCAATTTTATGAATATCTATTGCATCAAAGACATCTAAAGAAATTTTCTGAGGGTGGTAAAGAAATTTTGTCTGTTAGCAACACTGTTTTTCCAGCTGAAAGCTGATAATCTGGCGTATTTTTTATATTGCTTAATAATTGAATCTATTACTTTAATCAGTGAAATAATACATAATTGGCTTTGTTATTGAAGTAGAAAATTTGTGCTCTGTTTAGAAGGAAATCATATTTCAAATACACTATGAATGTGAGATTATTCATTGTACATCTCACTTGACAGTATATGTATCAGAGGAAGAACAATTATTTGTATGCATCTGAAGTATGATTAGTGGAATATGTAGCTAATCGGGAAAAGGAACTGGCCACCCTACCCCATTATCTCCTGGCCTAGTTGCCTCATGAGTGATGCCTTATTGGTGTTAATTATGAAGTTCAAACCTGTCTTCGGACAGTTGACTAAACAACAATAAACAACAACAATATGTTATTCATAGGTTTCGAGACCATTTTTTTTTTAATTGTATGATCATTGTTCATTTTTTTTCTATCGTTGCAATAGACTTTGAATTTTGTTCATTCTGTATTTTATGGGAAATACCTTACATTGTGACGTTATAATTTTATGAGACCGCAAAATACGTTTGTGCGAGATCGTGCGTATTTGCTTGGTTTCCGCACAAAACCAACCCGCGGTAAGTCTAAAATTCCACATTCAGTATTCCCAACCGAACACACATAACAATTTCCCTCTTCTTACCGCTTAAGTGACATATTCATTTTAGTGCTTTAGGCTTTTAACATATTATTTTTAGAGACGTTCACTATAGTAATATAAATTGGAAACTTACCACTGCAATTTCACCTAAATTGCACTGTTAATTATTGTTTTTAAATATTTGCAAAAATTAAGTAAACTCTACAACTCCACTAAAGTTACTGCATTTCGTGATGCATGTAACATTAAGGAAGCCGTTTGTTTTAAGTTCGCATTTATAGACTGGGGGAAAAAAAAGACAGACGTATATCACGGCCTGCTAGAGTATAATAAACACAGAAAACATTTTAAAGCAACAATGTTGAAGATAGATATTTTTGTTTTCTAAAATTGCCGTCATTGAACAGAAACCAAGATGGAGATTTCATTGCAACTAATTAGAAATTCCTCTTTCAGGTATGTAATAAACGATCTTCGCACAAAATAATGTACGATACACGAGCGGTATGTTTTCTTTCAATTCTCGGAAATTAAAAAAGCTCAACTACGTTGCGCTTTTTCAAACTTTTCCCCGAACATGAAAATTTCAACATACCGCTCTTGGTAACGCATATTACTATATCATCGTCCGCGATTCATTTGTTTTGCAAATTTTTATTGTGGTTCTTTTGCTCTTTTAGTATTAACTGGTAATCATAATATTGATTGGATAATGGGAAAACACTGTAAATATGAGAAACAATATCAGAAAGAACCAAATGCAAATAAATGAAAAGTAGAATAGCAATAACAAAGGAAGATTTTAAGATAAAAAAAATATTTTCTGCGAGAAAAAACTTAAGGGAAGGATTAATAAAATGCTCTATGTGGATATGATATTATATGACAGAAACATGGACATTACGACGAAGAAAAGAGGAACGACTTCAAGCATTCGAAATGAGGATATGGAAAATAATGGAGTATTTGAAATGGACAGAAAAAATAAGAAATAAAGCTGTGCTATAAAGTATGGGTGAAGAGAGAAGAATACTGAAATTTATTAGGAAGACAAAAATAAATTAGCTGGGTTACTGACTAAGAAGACACTGCCTACCGAAGGATGCATTGGAAGAAATGGTGAAAGGGAGAAAGGTTCGGGATATAAGAAAATATTAGATGACGGACAACATTAAAATATGTGGATAGTATGCGGAGACTAAGAGGATGCGGAAAAAAAGGGAAGATTTGAGAATGGTTGCAGCAAAGGACCTGTCCTTTGGTAGAAAATTATGAATGATTGGATTACTTAAACATAAATCATAAGTAACATTACGAAATTATATTGTAATAGCAGTAGTAGTTCTGAAACTAGTTCGATTAATTAAAATGTGTCTCAGTGAAACATACAGCAGAGTCCGTATAGGCCAGTTTCTATCTGATGCTTTTCCAATTCACTGCGGGCTAAAGCAGGGAGATGCACTATCACCTTTACTTTTTAACTTCGCTTTAGAATATTCCATTAGGAAAGTTCAGGATAACAGGCAGGGTTTGGAATTGAACGGGTTACATCAGCTTCTTGTCTATGCAGATGACGTGAATATTTTAGGAGAAAATCCACAAACTATTAGGGAAAACACGGAAATTTTACTTGAAGCAAGTAAAGCGATCGGTTTGGAAGTAAATCCCGAAAAGACTAAGTATATGATTATGTCTCGTGATCAGAATATTGTACGAAATGGAAATATAAAAATTGGAGATTTATCCTTCGAAGGGGTGGAAAAATTCAAATATCTTGGAGCAACAGTAACAAATATAAATGTCACTCGGGAGGAAATTAAACACATAATAAATATGGGAAATGCGTGTTATTATTCGGTTGAGAAGCTTTTATCATCTAGTCTGCTGTCAAAAAATCTGAAAGTTAGAATTTATAAAACAGTTATATTACCGGTTGTTCTGTATGGCTGTGAAACTTGGAATCTCA
This sequence comes from Periplaneta americana, assembly GCF_040183065.1. Taxonomy (NCBI): domain Eukaryota; kingdom Metazoa; phylum Arthropoda; class Insecta; order Blattodea; family Blattidae; genus Periplaneta; species Periplaneta americana. The sequence goes on along the minus strand of NC_091121.1, from coordinate 33,778,480 downwards.
CTCTGAGAGAGGAACATAGGTTAAGGGTGTTTGAGAATAAGGTGCTTAGGAAAATATTTTGGGGCTAAGCGGGATGAAGTTACAGGAGAATGGAGAAAGTTACACAACGCAGAACTGCACGCATTGTATTCTTCACCTAACATAATTAGGAACATAAAATCCAGACGTTTGAGATGGGCAGGGTATGTAGCACGTATGGGCGAATCCAGAAATGCATATAGAGTGTTAGTTGGGAGACCGGAGGGAAAAAGACCTTTGGGAAGGCCGAGACGTAGATGGGAGGATAATATTAAAATGGATTTGAGGGAGGTGGGATATGATGATAGAGACTGGATTAATCTTGCTCAGGATAGGGACCGATGGTGGGCTTATGTGAGGGCGGCAATGAACCTTCGGGTTCCTTAAAAGCCATTTGTAAGTAAGTAAGTAAGTAAGTAGTAGTTCTGAAGTCTTATTTTTGTAATATGTAGCTAATCGGCGATGCACGCAAAGAAGGGGGAAAGGGGCTGGCTACCATATCCCATTATCTCCTGGCATAGTTGCCTCATAAATGGTGCCTTGTTGGCATCACTTGTGAGTTTCAAACCTGTATTCGGATAGTTAACTAAACAACAGTAGTAGTAGTAGTAGTAGTAGTAGTAGTAGTAGTAGTAGTAGTAGTAGTAGTAGTAGTAGTAGTAGTACAAGAATAAACTCTTTTGTCTTGCGTACCCACAACTGCAAATCTGCTTTTCTCGTCTGTATATAAGCTGTGAAATTTTTTGTCCTGCAGATGGGTTGTTATGAATGGAATTAATCACTTGACCGCTCTATATATCCATTCCTGACTTGAATGCAGATGTGTAGTAGCAGTTTTAAAGTGTAGTCAGTTGGAAATTCTGGCAGTGATACTGCTTGCTTAATTTTTTAGTATGTTACCAAGATATCTGCAAAGGAATTCATGCTCCAGTTACCCTCGTCAATATGAGTGGGGAAATAATCCCTCAGATGTAAATGTAGGCTCTCCAGGTAAACTCTAAGACGAGGATCTCAGCTGAAATTTCTTCGTCGAGTATATGGATTAAACCTATCAAAATAGGAAAACTTGAGAATTGTTGTACTCGTGTCTTTCCTAATATTATTTTAATTGATCTACCAAGTAACTTCACTTTTAACGTCTTCGTTCTTTGTTGATTCGAGTTATATTTTGCAATTTTACTCTTCAGAGACTTCCTGGAATTTGTATATTTATTTCTTAATGGCATATTCGCTTCTTGCTAACATGATCATATCATATTTTGGAAGCAGTATATTTTTAATCTCTCATCTCTACTTAATACTATGTTGATGTCAATTATTTATACTTACTATTACAGAATTTTTGGTTGAATATCAATATATCTGCATTACACGATTATCACCAAATTATATATTTTATTTATATAGGAAGACTGTTGTACCTTTAAACACGTTTCACATTTTATTTTTTTTTTTAATTTTGGCAAATTAATTTTTTAATGAAAAATAAATGCTTGAAATAATTATTGAAGATTCATTTACAACTTCCTGTTTGTATTTTCCTGTTTTACAGATCTAATAATGATGGAAAAAATAAAATGCAGGGGTATGTAATGTGTTCAAAGGTACAACAGGTTCATGTACCTTGGAACATACCCTCTTGTCAGTTGGAACTCATGGAATATAGGTGGGAATATAGCTGTAAAAACCGACAATCATATTTAAAATGTATTTGCAATCATAAACCAGAGCAGGCTTCTCTGATTGAGATTTTATTTCCTGGAGGAGCAATAACTACTTCAACAGCCTTGTATGTACGTATGTATGTATTTATTTGCACTGCAAGTGTGCAAGCACCCGGTGGCAGTGGTATACACAATATAAACAATACACAATAAAGAAATGATAAGCAATACACAATAAATTTACAATACACAATACAATTATACAATACACAATAGGCCTACAATTTTATATACAATTCAATAAGAATACACAATATAATTTAACACAATAATAATAAAAACATTTCAACCTGCATTATTATGTATAGGCCTTACATAAGTTTCAATAGTCTTTCACTTTACTCTCATCTCACTCACTGTAGTGGCACTATGACGCATTTCACTGACACTTTAGCACACATTTCACTGACACTATAGAACACATTTCATTGACGCTATAAATTATCACTGATCGGAACTATTCACTGCACTGTAAAACCATAACTTCACTGACTCACCTCGCTTCACTGATACAACAGTTCAAATAAGTCAAATAATTACACCCTTATGCATACTGTACTTATAAACAGAACTACATTTAAACTAAACATTTCTAGTCTAAAACCCTCTTACAAGCTATTTTTAAATAATTTACAATTCAAACCAAGGAAGTAACTCGTCAGGCTAAATAAATACATGTCACCTTAAAAAAATTAAATGTTAAATGTCACCTTAATTTTAATTTGCACTTTATACACAACTTTTTAAATTATTCTTGAATCTCCTTAAGGAAGGACAGCCCTCAAAGACCGCTGCAGGTAGGTCATTCCAATTCTTCAAGGCATCCGGATCAATTGTGGGGCCTCTTAACTCCAGACTTGCTTCGTGACATGATCTTAAAATAAAAGAAAAACAAAAACCGATAGTATCGTGTACCTTGGTTCATGTTCCATGGTACAAGATGTTTTGTGTTCAAAGGTACAAGACGGTGTACTTTTAAACAAATATGGCTCCCAAAACTAGAGATTCGAATAAATCATGGAAATTGAAATATGTTATTACTCACCAGATAATAGGGAACACACTGTACTTGAAAGATATTAACAAATACAATCTGGTTTTGTGTTAGGAAACATATATAAATGAACGAAATGTTTACTTTTGGTAGTAAAAAAACTTCTTTTGTCCACGGAACTCACACTTTGCAGTAAATTAAACCGAAACTACGACCAGAGCTACATAGCGGCTTTCTCTACAATCTACTTCAGTTTGAGTCCTCTAGGTAGCAGCAAAAATTAAAAGACAAAAATGTTCAAAGGTACACTATGCTGAAGGTACAACAGTCTCCCCTATATATAAATAAAGACCTTTATTATTATTATTATTATTATTATTATTATTATTATTATTATTATTATTATTATTATTATTATTATTATTATTATTATTAGCACGTATGAGCGAATCCAGAAATATTTTACAGAAATGCATATAGTATGTTAGTTGAGAGGCCGGAAGGAAAAAGACCTTCGGGGAGACCGAGACGTAGACGAGAGGATGATATAAAAATGGATTTGAGAGAGGCAGGATATGATGGTAGAGACTGGATTAATTATGCTTAGGATAGGGACCAATGACGGGCTTATGTGAGGGCGGTAATGAACCTCCGGGTTCCCTAAAATTCATTTGTAAATAATAATAATTATTATAGGTCAATCTAGAGCATCCGCCAGCCACTGAAAGAATATCGCACACTTTTATTACTGCCAATGTGGCGCTATAAACCAGTTTTCAATACTTTTATCACAACCACAACACATTTCAATTCTTATTGTACTATATAGAATTATTACTACAATTAAGACATTTAATATATCACGAAACGTGTAAAATGTAACTATTATGAGAGTCACGATTGCTTCTTCTTCAAATTAGTAGTATTAGTACGATCCACTTCCACTAGATGGAAACCGACACGATTGGCAGAGCCGGCAATACATGAAAAGGAAAGGATATTAAATCTGAGGAATGTTACTACAGGTGTGTAGTGTTATGTGACAGGTTATGTTAGGTTAGATTAGATGTGTATTATATGACAGGTTAGGTTAGGTTTGATTAGGTCTGTAGTAATGTGAGAATGATTAGGTTAGGTTTGATTAGATGTGTAGTATTCTTGCTATGTTGGCAACACTGAAACCCACTGTTACATTAAAGAAATATGGCGGTATTCTTCGTTCACGCACGACGATTTTCGTATATAACTAAAGTAAGTATTTAGGGCGGGTTACAGCTCTCCCAGTGATCACATCAATTTCTACTAATCAATACTATAAATCCAAGGCATTTTCAAGGTTTTTTTTATTTATTTTTTAGTGGCTGGGACATAAGAAAGATTCATCTAATAATAATAATAATAATAATAATAATAATAATAATAATAATAATAATAATAATAATAATAATAATGGCTTTATTTAACCTGGCAGAGTTAAGGCCGTAAGGTCTTCTCTTACACTCAACCAGGATTAAAACTTGCTTACAAAGTTGAACATAAAACTGGATCGAAATTAAGTAATTACATACTGATACAATTTAGGTACATAATGAGATCAAAAGAGGTAGTAACATAAAAATTTACCTCATAAAATAAAAATAAACATAGTGGAATACATATTAATGCTGTTAGAATCAAATACGAATCACATAAAAACAGAAGCCGATAATTCAATTAAAAAAATGTACACAATAAAAGTAAAAATAAACACATTAGTATACATATTAGTATTAGATTACAATTAAGTAGGATTTACATAATTAAACCAGAAACCGACAATTGAATAAAATGTAGGCCTACACAAAAAAATAGATTAATAATTAAAAAAACAACACAGTGGGATACATATTGGCGTTAAGTGATAAATAAACACGATTTACATGATTGCACAATAAAAATAAGAAACAAAAGAAAATAAAAATAAATACAGTGGAACACATTCCATTAAATATTTGCAACACGTTAGGTCTGGCAACTCATCATAAGATATTTTTCTAATTTACATTTAAATAAAATTGAAGTTCGGCAGCCCTTGACTTCAAGCGGCAGAGAATCCCAGTGACGAGAAGTAGCAACAGTGAAAGATGAAGAATAAAGAGATGATGTGTGCAGTGGTATTTCTAGCGTGTTATCATATTGTTACCGAGTATTTAAGTTATGATACCGAGAAAGACTGTGGAATCGGACAGATAAGTAAGAGAGAGTAGAGGTGTGCAAAATTCGGTATAAGAAACAAAAAGGGAATGTAACTTTCTCCTCTCATTTAACCTGAGCCACAATAATTTATCGAAAGAAGGCGAAATGTGATCGTAGTAGCGGACATTACAAATGAAACGAACACACGCATTATGAACACGTTGCAGTTTTTGGGATAAATCCACCCTGAGATCATTGAATAAACCGTCACAATAATCGAAATGAGGCATAATAAGAGTCTGTACAAGCGTCTGCTTTAATTCAGCTGGATAGTGGTATAGGTCTCGCAAGTACGGATCACCGACGGAAGGAATGAGAATCGAACACTGCGATAAGGAAGAGCGGGCGACAGGAAAGGTCACGAGATAACTTGAATGATATTCAAGAGTACAGTCGGAAGAGAAATGACATCGATAGAATCAGTCTTGCGTTGTGATAGTTACATTACGACTTTAGTTTGTTCCATTGCATGTGAATACGTGTCTTGTATCGCACGATATTATTATTTCATTCGTAAAAATATGTTGCGCGTTTAATTAGCTTCGAATTTTTCTCTTGCTACGTTCTTTATTTCCACAGCGATGTCCTCATTTGTTCATCTTCTTGGAAGAGACAGTACTTCCATCGGCTCACACCTCTCCCCCCCCCCCTCGACGTGCCTACATACACACGTAAAAACAGACAGCAACGCCACCATTGCTTTTCGGTAATCGTTTCTTGCGCGAGCTATACAATGTTTTTAATGAGTGAAGAGTGGAAAATACTTTCTTGCATGAGTGTTTGATATATGTTATTATTATTATTATTATTATTATTATTATTATTATTATTATTATTATTATTATTATTATTATTATCATTTCACCAAGTCCTCATGCAGGAAGAATAAAATAATAATCATTAAGTTGTCTGAATCAGCGTAACTGAGACGACAAGTTATGTGTAATATAACCGTGTTAAGTTTTATCACATTCTATGTTTATACAGGATATAACAAGCGTCAATTCACTTCCTATCGCAAGTGTTAAGCTTCCCGTCTGTCGAGAGCAGCGAATTACTTCATCGAGTCGCAAATAAAAACATGTCATATCGAACCTTATCACACAGCCTGACTGATAACACACACTGCGTATCAGGCAATCTTGTTTGAAGTTCATATACATCGTGCGGTTCACTACTGACAGGTTGTGTGTTGTGTTGTGCCAGTTTGAAGTATGTGACACTACCAAGAAGAGCGATAAGTGAATTTGAAGGGAAGTGCGTGCTGTGTACTACCGTACCGAAGAAAGCTAATTAAAACTGCGAAATGAAATATGAATATGTAACATTTAAATGAAATATAACTATTATGACAGCCACTTGAAAACTAACACAGGTAATTATATTCAGTTAATAGCAATGTCATATCACTATTCTTTTCAGTGTTGTTTCCCTCATCTATTACGTAAACAATTGTGAACTTCTGGGTAAATGACAAGCACAGGTAGTACAGAGACATCATTTCATTTTTACTTCAACTTTTATTGTACCTGAGTTTTTAAATGTACTTCACTCCTACCCCTTCTACTAACGAAGTTCCAACTGTCGTCCATACAGAACCAAGGCCGCAGTACTGAGTTAGTGATTATAGTACGTTTCAGAAATATGTTCGCGTTTTCCAGTGACGAAAACTTCCAATATTGAATCATATTTTTGCACAGGTACTGTCGTGAACCATTTAACCTTAGAATCATGACAAGTATATATTTGTAAAATGCCTGCATGTGCATTCAACTATTAGATCAAAATGTACCTGATTATCCCCTCACCTAATTTCAAAATTGTTTGCTTAAGGATTCACCTGAAGATGACTTTCTGTATAAGTCGAAAATATTTGTGACTTTTAATTATAATATGATGTAACAGAATTATTTTCTGACTTCACATATTGATAAGTGTTTTGACTGAAAATATAAATTATTATTGAATGATACTTCATAACATTTTTCTGAAACAATATGACTTTTAAATTTACTTCTGTTTGGATAATTATTTGATAATAGATGACTTTACTTTTTTGGAATCATGCATAATATTAATATTACGTGAACAATACAATAGTAACAGAATAGCTCACTTTGTTCAAAACTTAAATATTAATATAAATTAACAATGTTCTTCAAACTACTGGGTGTTCAGTTCAAAGTGTGTCATGGCTCGCTGTATGCCGTCATGTGGCTAGCCGATGAGCCTAGAGAATTCAATCTTCCTACACTTCCGCAGAGGTGTATAACCTATGAGGCAGAGAAGTTGCCTAGCAAGTACGGCGTTCATTCTGAAGAGTACGCACTGATACGTACGGTAACGCCGGTAGTATAAGCTGAAACTCGCTTCAAATCGGTGACCCAACAACAGTGACGTCATGACACACTTTGAAATGAACACCCAGTATTCACGACTGTACATAGCTCCACAGAATGATACTATGCGTTGTTTATGTAAACTGCGTATCGTCTGTAGTGACGGGAGCAGAGCGAGGCGCGGGTGACATCTATACTCCTTGCTCAACTGAACTGAATTCTACTGTTTTGGTACGAACTTCCTACCTATGTTCGGAGCAGTGTCTGACAGATCTCAGGCCTATCTGTGACAGACCTCGGTCTGTTACTTTGCTGACCTTGTCACAAACTTTTCTTTCCCATTTCTACCACTCTTTTATTCTCTCTTATCGTCTTTCACATGTTACCAGACTGCTACTCCGACGACAACGAAATCTATCGGGAGATTTTGAAATTCGTGTGAAGATAAAGAAGACTGTTGATTTCGAACTGTTGGAAACACTACATTTGTGGTGTATATTCAATATTTATTATGTTCTGGATATTAAATTAGAAATATAAAATAAATAAATAAATAAATAAATAAATAAATTAAGGAATAAGTGAATAAAAATATGACTATCAGTAAATGAATAACTGAGTAAACAAAGAAACAAATAAATAAATGAATAAATAAACAAATAAATAAGTAATCAAATAAATAAATAACTACGTAAACAAAGAAACAAATAAATAAATGAATAAATAAATAAGTAATGAAACAAATAAATAAATAAAGACATAAATAATAGAATAAATAAATAAATAAATAAATAAATAAATAAATAAAGGAATAAATAAGTAAATAAATGAATAAATAAATAATATTGGAACACAATCAAAATGACTATTCGAAAACCCGTAGTACAGTTATTGTTATTCTACAGTTATTGACGGTAACTAGACAAATTTTGGGTAGATATCAAATATATTATTAATATAACATTAGGCTATTGATCTGTATTCAAAGATCGTCATTTACAAAATTAAATGTTATTCGATAGTGAAACTTACAGCAGAGTCCGTATAGGCAAATTCTGTCTGATATTTTACCAATTCACTGCGGGCTAAAGCAAAGGAGATGCACTATCACCTTTACTTTTTAACTTCGCTCTAGAATATGCCATTAGGAAAGTTCAGGATAACAGAGAGGGTTTGGAATTGAACGGGTTACATCAGCTTCTTGTCTATGCTGATGACGTGAATATGAGAGGAGAAAATCCACAAATGATTAGGGAAAACACGGAAATTAACTAGAAGCAAGTAAAGCGATAGGTTTGGAAGTAAATCCCGAAAAGACAAAGTATATGATTATGTCTCGTGACCAGAATATTGTACGAAATAGAACTATAAAAATTGGAAATTTATACTTGGAAGTGGTGGAAAAATTCAAATATCTTGGAGCGCGGACTAAAATATGGGAAATGCGTGTTATTATTCGGTTGAGAAACTTTTGACATCTAGTCTGCTGTCAAAAAATCTGAAAGTTAGAATTTATAAAACAGTTATATTACCGGTTGTTCTGTATGGCTGTGAATCTTGGACTCCACTTTGCTGCACGCATTGTTTTCTCCACCTGACATAATTAGGAACATTAAATCCAGAAGTTTCAGATGGGCAGGGCATGTAGCACGTATGGGCGAATCCAAAAATGCATATAGAGTGTTAGTTGGGAGGCGGGAGGGAATAAGACCTTTGGGGAGGCTGAGACGTAGATGGGAGGGTAATATTAAAAGGATTTTTTATTGAGGTGGGAAATGATGGTAGAGACTGGACTAATCTTCCTCAGGATAGGGACCGATGGCGGGCTTATGTGAGGGCGGCAATGAACCTGCGAGTTCCTTAAAAGCCATTTGTAAGTAAGTAAGTAAACTCGATACAGCCACAAGAAGAAAGAGAACATTAGTAACAAGCAAGAAAAGGATGTACTTAACTTGAAATAATAGTAAAATAAAATAATTGTTTTCATTAGTGTCGCTATTTCTATTTACTATGGCCGCGATATCATATGGAAGAAACATTCTTGTGGACGAAAATGTAGTGTACAAATAATTAATGGACATATTCTTACAATGGAGAAAAGATTAATGTGGACCAATAATAAGAGTGAACGAAAAGATTTTGGACGGAACTGATGTGTACGAAACGTCTTTATTTTTTTAGTAGGTTATTTTACGACGCTTTATCATCTTCGGTTATTTAGCGTCTGAATGAGATGAAGGTGATAATGCCGGTGAAATGAGTCCGGGGTCCAGCACCGAAAGTTACCCAGCATTTGCTCATATTGGGTTGAGGGAATAACCCGGAAAAACCTCAAACCAGGTAACTTGCCCCGACCGGGAATCGAACCCGGGCCACCTGGTTTCGCGGCTGGACGCGCTGACCGTTACTCCACAGATGTGGACTCGAAACGTCTAAGAACCCTTTGTCAACTATTATTTTTATACAGGGTGTTTCAAAAATACGGGACATAATTTCAGGTATGTATTGCCCACATGTAGACAATCAAAATAGTTCATTACAACATGTGTCCGGAAATGCTTTATTTCCTAGTTATGGCCTGCACAACATTGAAATTCACCGGAACGTTTTTCTTTCCGCAGGTCGTTGCCGTCAAAGGAGACATTAAGAGGGCACTCTGACAGTTCATTCCGAGGCGATGGTTACATTCAGTGTTGTGTAGGTACTTGGATCGAAGGTTTCCTGATCGATGGATAGGTAGAGGTAGCCCAATTGCTTGGCCTCCACGCTCACCTGATCTTAACCCTCTCGATTTCTACTTGTGGGGCCATTTAAAATCATTAGTTTATTCGTCTCCGGTGCCTGATTTGGAATCCCTTCGGAATCGAATTGTGGGATGTTCTGAGGACATACGCAATACTCCTGGAGTTTGGGATCGTGTTCGCAGGTCAATGAGACATCGATGTGAGGTCTGTATTCAAGCAGGAGGTGGACATTTTGAACATCTTCTGTAATGACAACGACCTGCGGAAAGAAAAACGTTCCGGTGAATTTCAAGGTTGTGAAGGCCATAACTCGGAAATGAAGCATTTCCGGACACATGTTGTAATGAACTATTTTGATTGTCTACATGTGGGAAATACATACCTGAAATTATGTCCCGTATTTTTGAAACACCCTGTATACACATTACTGCCAATTGAAGGGCAAATAAAGTTTATTTTTAATATAAAATTGTCATACACCATTTCATACATAAAAAATATTCTTCGGTTCGTCTGTAGTTTCGTCAGACAATTTCTATACCAACCATATGAACTGATGAGCAATACTATTTCTTGCCTTGTGTTTAAACAGGAGAGGGAAGTTTTAATAACTCTAATGGAAATTGTTGCCAATAACAACGAAGATGAACTCCGCAACAAATGCTTGGCGGAAGTGGCAGTGGCCATGTGGAGCCTGCTGCCTGCACAGGACTGGACTTCTGGTACCCTGGCCTCTGTGGTCGAGGCAGCAGAGCGGCGCTGTGCGCAAGAAGTTGAGGGCGCCGCTGCAAACGACATTCTGATTAACGGCAAACGAGTAAGAGGTTAAAGTTTTTATCTATCGTATCACATATTTAAATTGTAGAGTCTTATGCAAAAAAAAATTACCGGCTGCCATACGCTAAGTCCCATTCGGATGAATTCGGTTTATTCGTGAGAGCTTAGGTTTACATGTGAAGAATTTCCTTATGCACGACTTTGTATTGTTTGTTTGTTGCTTTTTCTGTCTGCTTATAGGTACTACTAACACTATTGTAACAAATACTTTTAACATTATTGTAAAAAGTACTTTTAACACTATTGCGAAAAGTACTTTTAACACTATTGCGAAAAGTACTCTTAAAATTATTGTGAAAAGTACTTTTAACACTATTGCGAAAAGTACTTTTAACATTATTGTAAAAAGTACTTTTAACACTATTTCGAAAAGTACTTTTAACACTATTACGAAAAGTATTTTAACACTATTACGAAAAGACGTACTATTAACAGTATTGCGAAAAATACTTTTAACATTATTGTGAAAAGTACTTTTAACACTATTGCGAAAAGTACTATTAACACTATTACGAAAACTATTTTAACACTATTGCGAAAAGACGTACTATTAACACTATTGCGAAAAGTACTTTTAACGTTATTGTGAAAAGTACTTTTAACACTATTGCGAAAAGTACTTTTAACACTATTGCGAAATGTATTTTAACACTATTACGAAAAGTATTTTAACACTATTGCGAAAAGACGTACTATTAACACTATTGCGAAAAGTACTTTTAACACTATTGCGAAAAGTACTTTTAACAATGTTTCGAAAAGTACTTTTAACACTATTATGAAAAGTATTTTCACACTATTGCGAAAAGTACTTTTAACACTATTGCGAAAAGTACTTTTAACACTATTGCGAAAAGTACTTTTAACACTGTTTCGAAAAGTACTTTTAACACTATTATGAAAAGTATTTTCACACTATTGCAAAAAGTACTTTTAACACTATTTCGAAAAGTACTTTTAACATTATAGTGAAAAGTACTGTTAACACTATTTCGAAAAGTACTTTTAACACTATTGCGAAAAGTACTTTTAACACTATTTCGAAAAGTACTACTAACACTATTGTGAAAAGTACTTTTAACAATATTGCGAAAAGTAGCCTACTTTTAACACTATTGCGAAAAGTAGCCTACTTTTAACACTATTGCGAAAAGTACTTTTAACACAATTTCGAAAAGTACTTTTAACATTATTGTGAAAAGTACTTTTAACACTATTGCGATAAGTACTTTTTAACACTATTACGAAAAGTATTTTAACATTATTGCGAAAATACGTACTATTAACACTATTGCGAAAAGTACTTTTAACACTATTACGAAAAAATCTTAACACTATTGCAAAAAGACGTACTATTAACACTATTGCGAAAAGTAATTTTAACACTATTGCGAAAAGTATTTTAATACTATTGCGAAAAGTACTTTTAACACTATTTCGAAAAGTATTTTAACACTATTACGAAAAATATTTTAACACTATTGCAAAAAGACGTAGTATTAACACTATTGCGAAAAGTAATTTTAACACAATTTCGAAAAGTACTTTCAACATTATTGTGAAAAGTACTTTTAACACTATTGCGAAAAGTACTTTTTAACACTATTACGAAAAGTATTTTAACATTATTGCGAAAATACGTACTATCAACACTATTGCGAAAAGTACTTTTAACACTATTACGAAAAAATCTTAACACTATTGCAAAAAGACGTACTATTAACACTATTGCGAAAAGTAATTTTAACACTATTGCGAAAAGTATTTTAATACTATTGCGAAAAGTACTTTTAACACTATTTCGAAAATTATTTTAACACTATTACGAAAAATATTTTAACACTATTGCAAAAAGACGTAGTATTAACACTATTGCGAAAAGTAATTTTAACACTATTGCGAAAAGTATTTTAACGCTATTGCGAAAAGTACTTTTAACACTATTTGGAAAAGTATTTTAACACTATTGCGAAAAGTATTTTAACACTCTTGCGAAAAATATTTTGACACTATTGCGAAAAGCATTTTTAACATTATAGTGAAAAGTACTTTTAACACTATTGCGAAAAGTACTTCTAACATTATTGTGAAAAATACTTTTAACATTATTGCGAAAAGTACTTTTAACACTATTGCGAAAAGACGTACTATTAACACTGACTCTCTATTTTTATTAAAACACTTGCATTCCACTCCAGTTACAACAATCTGATATGTGACTATCCATAATCTCATACACCAGACCTAAACAATATAAAGAAGATAAATTATAAATTGAAACCGATCTTTAAAGCGGTTCAAACAAAGAAAAGCCTAGTTTAAAAATGACTCTTGTTTAAGGAATGTAGGCTGCACGTATTAAATAAATTGATTTAACAACAATTTTACTGACAAGTGTTAAATGTATTTATAAAAAAAAATTAGGGGCATTCGGGTTTGAACAAGGTACCCCTCGATTTGTAGTCGAATGCTCTACAATTGAGTACTAGTTGATTCAGTTTCATTTTTGTTAAAACAGTTGCATTCCACTCAAATTACCAATTATACACCAGACCTAACAATATAAAGAAGATAAATTATAGAAAAGTTTTAATTAAAGACAGTGAAATAAACACGAATCATTTTAAAAGGTACAATTATTGTTGAAAGTAGAATGTTGACAAACAAAGAAACAAATGCTAGGGAGGTGATAAAAACAAACAAATACTAGGAAGGTGATAAAAATTGTATGATAAGTAGCCATGATTGGTTGAAACACATCGTTCCGTACCATTTTATTGGTCAAAGAAGTATGACGTAGTAAAAGTGTAATAGTCTACATAAAATGTTTATTCAAATTTAATATTGCAATAAAAGTAACATAACAGTGTTGTAAAATTTTATATGTAAGCGCGTAAGCATAACCACAAAAGAACTCCTATCAATCATTAAATACTACTGTGAAATAAATTGTACAATGTAATTATGTATGTTATATTTCAGGTGAGATTCTCAATAGAAGAAAATGATTTGATTGGGGCATTAGATCCATTTAAGAAATCGGAGTGCCTTTTTATAACTCTGAGTCAATTCTACGAAAAATATGTCTATGGAATCATCTCTATTGGTAGGACATCGATAGCTGTTACAATACAAAATTCTTTGTATTGGATATTTTGTCCTGAGGACAGTGCTTTCAGAAATTGTTCATTTCCTTCAGTCGAAAAACTATCGGCACATATTATGAAGTACTTCCCTTCAAGTACCTCAGAGTACAGAATTTCAAAAGTGAAACTCATACAAGACAGTGAAGGGAATGTACTGTACCAATCCCGTATGCCACTTCTTTCTCAAGAATCAAAAGACAATTCTTCCTCATGTGATGGAAGGAAAGTTACATGCTCTTTGGTGTTTTCATTGGAAGATTTAAGGGCTGTACACGATCCAAAGAAGAAGAGTAGGAAACATAGATCGAAGAAACGTAAGAACGAAGCAAGTTTGACAGAAAACTGTCAAAATACTCCAAAGCTATCAGATACGCCTTTCTCATTGTTTTCCAATAGTTCTCCTATGAGTGAACAATACGGTTTGGTGCAGGAAATGGACATAGAAGCCAATGAATCAGTCTGCAACGAAAGAGAAGTGCAACACCGAGTAGATATCAATGATACTATGTCCTCTAATTCAGCGGATTCTGGGTTCGAGTATAGGATACAACGGCAAGATCATTCCGAAGGAGAAGATTCAGGATACGCTGAGGTGAGAAGTGAAATTATTATTAATGCTATTCTCAAGTTTTTATTCTGCACTTAATAAATTTTATAAAATTTGATGAATTCCGTGCAATAACTTAGGCCTATCACAAAGTCACTGGTGGGCAAAGATTACGTCATATAAAATACAGCTCACAATACACAGCAAATGGGAAGGCAGGAGGGGGAGAATACTGAAACTGCTTAACTTTGAATGAATAAGTGATGGCTAAGGGGAATGAGATCATTCCTTACCCCTCCGCCCTGCTTGTGTATTAAGGGGTTAGGTATAGCTTTCAGCAGTAAAATATTTTGGAAATATTCAATAACTTTTTTCTCCATTACTGTATCTTGTACAATAATGAAAATCGGTGTGTGTAAAACACTATCCTTCTGATAAATGAAAAAAATATTTTTATGATTAAAAAAAACATTTAAATATTTTTTTTCAAAATTCAAAATGGTGGCAGTTTACTGTGCAGTGATGAAGCGATTCCCTCATAACTCATAAACTTGTTAACTTTTTCATGTTCTCTCTCTTTTATTTTATTCCTGAAACTCATATTTACAATATCATGCTCTTTCAATTATATTCCTCAATAAACAATATATTTTTTTCTTTTATGTTAGAAGAAAGTACTGATATTTGACCATTTTTAAATGAATTTATTTTTTATCAGACAATCTATCAAAGGTTGTAGATATGAAATGCATAAATACACACAGAAAAATTCATCACAGAATCGTGGATAGTTTTTGAATTATGTGGGAAACGCTTCATCACTGCACAGTGAACTGAATTTTGAAAACAAAAATGTAAATAATTTTTTTAAACCGTAAAAATATTTTTTTCATATAGCAGAAGGACAGTGTTTTACATATACTAATTTCCATTATTGTATAAGATACAGTGTATAAGATACAATAATGGAGGAAAAAAATGTTGAATATTTCCAAAAATTTACTGCTGTAAGCTGTACCTAACCCCTTAAGGGTGAACTATAGACAATATGGAATTTTCTCCATTTTTTTAAGCTAAACCTTCCATTTTTGGTACACATATGTATCATATCAATGTAAGAGAACTGCCGAAGTTTCATTTCCATCACGCCCTTATTTTTTTATTTATTCAATTTTTTAAGAAAATATAAAAGAGATTTTCAAAATCTACTCCTTATGCAAATTTTATTCAATCTGTCTAAGAAGTTTTTATATGGCACCACTTCTGTATTAAGGAGAGAAATATGCATGAGTTTTTAAAGACAATATTGCATTAAGGAGAAAAAAATATTTTGTAACATAACCGTTACATATCTTTAAATTATTTTATGCTCGACCTTGCCGAAATGTAGTAATTAAACACCTGGTAGTAGCCCTTTAATGCACCTCATTAAAGTACACCT
This sequence comes from Periplaneta americana, assembly GCF_040183065.1. Taxonomy (NCBI): domain Eukaryota; kingdom Metazoa; phylum Arthropoda; class Insecta; order Blattodea; family Blattidae; genus Periplaneta; species Periplaneta americana. The sequence goes on along the minus strand of NC_091121.1, from coordinate 33,762,455 downwards.
ATTCATTATAATTCACTTGTTCAGCCAATGACAAATCACCTTTGTACCGTTATAAACCCGCCAGTATCGATTATTCTCGGATATGCAATCGGAAGAGAATTAGCGAAAAGTCACGGATGCTGGAAATCCAATACTGTCGCAGAAGGTTATGTTCTATTACTGTAATAATTAGCGTTAATTGTAAATAATATTCAAATAAATTCAATTTGTCATCTCGTTTTTCAATTCTAAATCAATTTCCAGATTATATCAAGACTAATGTTCTCTAGGTTATATCAAGGTCAATGATATTCGTGCCTCGGAAAAAATCAATACTTTCGCGTCTGCGCACATGTCACAATTCAGGTCAGTTCCGTTCGTCACTTACATAACCATAACATGAAAACTTATGAATAATTTCAAGTTAGAAATATGGTCGAGCATAAAAAGTCGTATGAAACTTGCCTATAATGGTAATTAAGACCTTCGTATGAAACAATCATACTCGCGTCTTAATTACTGCCATTATAGGATCGTTGCATAATGTACTATTGTTGATGCCACAGACTTATTTTTTTTTTCTGTTAAAATCTAAAGACTTGTAAGGAAAATCAAAATATAATTTTGTTTAGCAAGGTATAGTGACTCACGGCGCTTCACCGAATTAAAACTTACACGCATACTTAACTAACCATAATAGGCCTACGTTGTATTTAACATTAATTATTGAATGTTATATTAATTACAGAATTTTGTACTCGCCCTCATGACAGTAGCCGTAAAACCATCGTTCACATTCATGAGTTCTACTGCACTGATTTGTCTAATTGCGTCACGAATTTTATCTTTTAATTGTTCGATTGTGCGCGGATTCTGTTTTTTAGTTTTACATATAATATTATTACTTTTATTGCTTATTATTATTAATAATAATTTATGATATATCAAGAAATATAGAATTTTATTACTACATATTTATTGACATATTTTAGGGTTTTCAAAGCATACTTGCATGCCTATTTATTAGGTTTTTAGGGCCTGAACTTCCTGGCCCTAATAATGATAAATAATTTTTTCGTAACTTATGGTTCTTTGTAAGCTGATCTTTCGAATTGTTTCTTGTGTAAATGGTGGACATTCTATATTCTCCTGAGTGCTGAGAGTATAATATACTGAGAGTAGAGTATACTAATACCACAGTCTACTATATACATCGCGAAGCTCAATATGCACTAAAAATGCAAACATGGGTAGTTGCCCACCACTAGGATCGCTACCATCGCCTCATCATCGCAGATCTTTCTCCTAGCAGACGACAAAATATGTTACACTTTCGTTGTCGTGTTCTTTTGGAAAAATTAACACCTTCCTTCCATTATTGAAATATTAAATGCATAAAGTTAATTTATTATTTTAATGAAGTATATTAAATTTCACCATAAACTCGAAGATAACTGCAAGAAATAGGTTAATATTACTTATCTTTGTGCAAAACGTTCTGAAATTTACTATAATAGCTTCACTCATTGAAGATTATAGCGATAATTAACTATGAAACCAATAAATATTAATTTTCATTTCCCTTTACAACAATAATAATGGAAATATGAATTAATGGAGTAACTTACGTGTACCGGTACTTGTAGTGTAGGCTTACGTAGTTAACAAAGTGGGGTGAGGTTAAGCAATAATAATCACACCAGAATTGGAAATAAAACGTGATCAATAAATTTTATTGTAACATACTTTTTCTACGTTTCTAGTAAAGCAACAAATAAAAATAACAACAAAATTAACAGCTATAATTAAAAACATATCGTTTGAAAAAAAGTAGGCCTAAGCAATAATAATCCCACCAGAATTGAAAATAAAACGTGATCAATAAATTTCATTAAAACGAACTTAATTTTTCTACGTCTTTAGTAAAATAACACATAAAAATAACAAAATTAATAGCTACAATTAAAAATATATCCTCTGAAAAAAAAAGTAGACCTAACCTTTATTTCTCTGGAAATTTAGCAGCCTAAGTGACAGAACTTCAACCGGTATCTAATGTTCTTTCGGTTAGACTGAAACATTTCATTGTGAAATTTAAGGATATAATGTATTCTAACAGTCACAAAGAACTTCAAAATTAACAGTTTTGTTTCTGCACTGCATTCTTGTGGAAACCCAGGAACCTTTCTGAATCTTTCGGAAATCGGAAAAAGGATAACTCTGGCCTCTTTCTCTTACTGTTGCTTCAATTTATAGCACTTCAAAGTCTCCTCCTTGTCCCATATTATTATTCCAATTATTATATTTTAGCCATTAACATTTTCATTACAACCAATAACGAACATTTCACAAGCATCAATGTGAAATACACAACGAGCTAGCACTCGATGGAAATACGACACAGTCTAAAGTCGACCATGGACAGTCTATTGTTTCTAGTTGCTAACCGCTTGGAGCGCTTTATCACGAGATTTGCAAAAAAACACCTCAAGCTTCGCGAGTGTATATACAGTAGTAGACCGTGCTAATACTACGCTTCACACATGATTATGATAGAGTTTGGATGGGGAAGAAAATAACTCACAGAAAGTGGGTAAAAATAACATGTATTGTGATCAATGAACTGTTAGTTCTTGGCTGTTTCATTGATTATATGATTGTAGAGGGGTGTTTCATCAGTATACGTACGTCTTCAAATAAGATTATAGATTTTCAAAGAAAAACATTGTTATTGTTTTCCCCCACATATTCAGAAACAAAGAAATAGTGTGTTAAAGATTGCTAGCAAGAGTGAAACATTACTTGTGTTTATTTTATGATCCATGAAACTATTACTATCATAGATAAACAGGAAGAGCGTATGTTTTCGTTTTACCCACAGTTATTGTTTTCCCCACATATTGAGAAACAGAAAAAGAGTGTTTTGTTTTCTTATATAGCTATGCCCATAGATCATTGTTTCTATGCATTATATATTAAAGGAAATTTAAATATTTAAGCTCATATTTGAGCATATGAATCGTTCAGAGCAAAAGTAGTGTAAGTCAAAATTGGATAATGAGGTTTAAAGTAAAAATTCTATAAAATATATCGCAAAGTAGCAATTAATATGGCCTTCTTGCTATCCACCGACTACTAATAGTTTAAATAAATTGAATATTAATAGCTACTTTGCGCTGTATTTTACAAAATGTTTACTTTAACCCTCATTACCCATTTTTGACTTACACCACTTCCGCTCTGAACGGCTCATATTATCCAACCACAACAGTATTTCAACTTTACATCAAACTATGGGTTTTGTTATTTTCTTCCCCACCCAGATCCTATAACATGCATGTGCAGAGGTCCAAAGTATAGTATAATATACCTGCATTTGTGCCCTAATTGTAACCTGCAGAATTTTTTCAACATTTTTCCTCGCGTCAGTGACACTTTTTTGAAGTGTAGAATTATATTGAACTTTACAAATAAAACAACAAATGAATTGGCCATTTGTAAACCAACATGAGTCCAAATTTTTACGAAAATGAGTTACCGGTACTATAGGAAGCACTACGGATATACGCATCATTTCCATTCAAAACAACATGAGTCCGATCATTACAAGCATTCTATAAAATCTTAAAATATTGAGTTCTTTCAAAACCACATCAGTCCCGGACTCATGTGGCTTTAACGCTTAACGCAATGATGCAACCATGGCGCATTTGCTATCATGCACTTCTTTGTCAAGGTCTTGGACAGTGAGTGTAGTTCCAAGAGTTGTGTAGAAGAAAAAATAATCAACAGTGTTCTATGATAGTACTTGTACCAGATAGAATAGATATTTTAATAAAACTACGTCCTTTGTAAGCAAAAATGAACAAGATGTGTACCTGCGTACCTTCAAGGACTTGGAGAAATGCATGATATAAAGAGAAAAAGTCCTCGAAGAGAGATCCCAAAGCAGGAAACACCGACTTTTTTGGAGGGATAATATGCAATTTAAGTTATTTTCTTATTGTGAACTAAAGATATGTCTGTAGGCCTACTCATACATTGCCATTAAACATGTGACGCACTGGTATGAAAATTAATTACTCGCGAATAACTTTTTTTAAGTCGGGTGTTATATTTTGAATTTAATTTGTGAATGATATGAATCATATTGAATATGAAATAAAAACAACAATATAAATTGATTTCGGAATATGTATGATAAGAACTTTCTTATGTTAAATTTTAACGTACCTTGTTAACATGTTCCGACCTATTTTCGGTCATCTTATGGAACTGGTCGTTGTTGGTCTTTGCTCGTCTTGTTTCCTGTGTGGGTGCGTTTGTAGTGTAGAGTCAAAGAGTGTATGTGTTTTGAAATTGAGTTGTGTGTTCAGAATATAGTTGGGGTGTGGTTTCGTGTGTCTGTATATTTCATATTGTTCTAGTGTGTTGAGTTTCTGGCTTCTTGGTTGGATGTGCAGCATTTCCCTGTCTGTGTTGATGTCTCTGTAGGTGTGGTTGGCATTTGTGATGTGTTCTGCATATGTGGAAGTGTTTTGTAATTTTGTTATGGCTGTGATGTGTTCTTTGTAACGTGTTTGAAATGATCTGCCTGTCCACACACCTCCACATATGCAGAACACATCACAAATGCCAACCGTACCTACAGCGACATCAACACAGACATGAAAATACTGCACATCCAACCAAAAAGCCAGAAATTCAACACACTAGAACAATATGAAATATACAGACACACGAGAACACACCCCAACGATATTCTCAACACACAACTCAATTTCAAAACACATACACTCTTTGACTCTACACTACGAACGCACCCACACAGGAAACAAGACGCGCCAAGACCAACAACAACGAGTTCCGAAGATGACCGAAAATAGGTCGAAACATGTTAACAAAGTACGTTAAAATTTAACATAAGAAAGTTCTTATCATACATATTCCGAAGTGATACAGTGTTAAAAGTTGTGTAATCAAGATGTATAAATTGATTGCAAACTGTATAACAATGTATTTCACACTACAACAAACAATACACTCCATATTTTATCAGAATACTAGAGTTCTTATTATTGGTAGGCTACTTGTTAAAACAACACGAGTCCAAGAAATTATAAAAAATATTTTATGAAATGAGATAATTAAGACACAATGCTTTTGTAATCAGACATATTAATGTATGGTTCTCCTGTAAAAAATTCACAGGTCTAACAGAAAATTCATTAACTATAGGTAGTTTTTTTTCTGTTTTTCTTGAAACTTATTTTCTTTGACTCATGTGGTTTTACAAATGATCGATTCAAATGTCTCCGGACGCAGGAGGCTATTTCTGTCCGAGTTTTATCTTTAGTTGATACTTCGGACTTATTCCACTAGTATATTATGGACACATGTTGCAACACTCATGACGTAATGGCCTGCACCTGAGACAATGTAGAAAATCACATTAACAACTGGCAAACATCCATACCTCAGGGAAATTTCGTGAAGTCCTCCCAACGTTAAAGCTTCACATGTCTGTCATGTACTGTCCCAGCGGCAAATTACTTGATGATATTAATTAATTCCCATAAATAGCTTGCATTGAACGTGAAATCCTAACTCTAAGATTAATGTGTCCTATTCCAGTTCAGAAAATACTACAAACATCGATCTAAATTGGCCAGGTTTCGCCTCTATTGTTTCATTTTATTAAAAGTTCAGATCACCTAACCTTGTCAGAGTCATTAACAGATAGCTGGAACTGTTCCATACCAACTGTAACATTCCAGCAAACTTCTAAACACGTACATCGAAACCGCGTATTTTATGGCACTACAATAAACTTAATTCAATGTCCAGCTTCAACGTTGTCACTGCAAAACGGTTGGTAATATAGTGCGTTCTCTGTAAACAATGTCGATGTCATAGTCCCGTAAGATTAAAGTGTGTCCAGCTGGAAACAATCCTATAGCTGTGTCCCTCGATGTTCTGAATAGTTTTAGACATATCAATTAGATTCGACATGCATCTCTGCCTGTCAGCCCGACCGGAACAATTCTGTTTCTATGCAATAAAATTTGATATTTGTCAACTGAAACAGATGTGTACCTCTGTGCCATGCTTACGACGTAATGTATTCACAGCGACGAGTTGTAAATTTAGTTCATTTTATATGTTATGATTCTGAATGTGGCTGTAGAAGCTCCTCTTTTTTATTATTTTAATAATTTATTTACATTATTTTAGATACGTTATTTTATTTTAACCCGCCATAAAGGGAGTTTTACTACATAAATAATATATCCGTAGTATTTTATTTATGCTGTCTCAAACAAAGATACCATACAATTATACTGAAATCTTAATAAAAGTGAATGTGGGTATGTATGTTCTCTATACAAATCTTCACGCTTTGACCGATATGTGCCAAAGTTTGCACATTTAACCTTTATAACCAGGAGAAGACATAGGCTATATTAAAATTGTCAAATGGACGTTAAATTAATTAAAAAATAAAAAATAGAAATAAATACGATCAAACATTCATGTGTAATATTAAAATGCTGTCTTCTATAGCCAATTGTTTTTTATTATTGTCTTTTGTATTCAACATCGACTTTCACGAGGCCATGGAAATTATAACACGAATAACATTGTTGGTACATATCATGAAGGTGAAAACTAGATAATTCGTACAATATAGTAATATACGTTACAAGAGCGGTATGTTGACGTTTTCATGGTCGAGGAAAAGATTGAAAAAGCGAAACGTAGTTGAGCTTTTTTAATTTCCGAGAACATGAAAACAAACATACCGCTCGTGTATCGTACATTATTTTGTGCGAAGATCGTTTATTACATACCTGAAAGACGAATTTCTAATTAGTTGCAATGAAATCTCCATGTTGGTTTCTGTTTAATGACGGCAACTTCGAAAAACTTAATATCTTTCTTCAACATTGTTGCTATAAAATGTTTTCTGCGTTTACTATACTCCAGCAGGCCGTGATATACGTCTGTCTTTTTTTCTCCCAGTCTATAATGCGAACTTAAAACAAACGGTAAGGTTATGTAATGATTTATTTTTCATTTTAATATTTTAACAATATTATTTATATAACATATTGCAGTAATAACATCGGCATCTGGAATCTCGTTGATTTTTTCACGGCTTCCTTAATGTTACTTGTATCAGGAATGCAATAAGTTTCGTGGAGTAGTAGACTTTACTTAATTTTTGCAAAAATTTAAAAACAATAATTAACATTGCAATTTAGGTGAAATTGCAGTGGTAAGTTTCTAATTGATAATTATTACTATGTTAAACGTCTCTAAAAATAATATGTTAAAAGCCTAAAGCAGTAAAATGAATGTCGCGCTTAAGCGGTAAGAAGAGGGAAATTGTTATGTGTGTTAGGTTGGGAATACTGAATGTAGTATTTCACACTTACCGCGTATTGGTTCTGTGCGGAAAACAAGCAAATACGCACGATCTCGCACAAAATATCTTTACGCAGTCCAGGACCATATTATGAATTTCTCGATGCAGTTGTAGATAGCGAGCAGGCTGTGTTTTATCAAACTGAATTCTAGAATTCTTTCAAAATACAAGGATTGCTACCAGATAATTTATTTAATATTGAATAACCAGAAGTACTATTGCGAAATATTAACCCACCAAAATTATGCACCAAAAATGAATTGGTGTGAAGAACCCATGCGAAACGTAATAGAAGTCGCAATATTAACTGGAAAAACGAAAGGATAAGATGTTTTTATCTCACGTATTGCTATGATACCCATTCTATTTAATGCAATTGCAATTCAGTGCGACTAGCATTTGTAATGACCATATTAAAATGAAGCTCAAGGACAGTACCTCAAAGTTGCAGACATTTACTTAAAAACTGCAATTCAATGGTATTTCTGTCATGTTGCTAATGTGGTACCACGTGAATGTATGTAAACCGTCTGAAAATAGCATTGTATTAATTCTAAAATATACGTCTCTCGAAATATTGTTGTTCACGTCCGAAAATATGTTACTGAGAAATTCTATCTGTATAATCACGTTGCAAATGTAGTATGTTATGCGTTGTGGAAATAATCTCTTAATTTATAAAATATCGTTAAGCCTATACGTCTCTCAGAATATTAGTCTTTATGTTAAAAAATTGATTTATTGCAAGTTTATATTGTATCTGTATTCTGTGTATAAAATAAGGATTAATATAATATGTTCTGAATTTGTGAGATATAGTTCTCCAAGTCATATTTAAAAAAAACTGAGTATGATATAAGTGGGTGTACAGCGGTCAAGAGGTAAAAAAATCTTCGAATATAAATTAAATTATATATGTACATATTGATTCGATGCTCAAACTGATCAGAAACAGGAAAATGAATCATATTTTCGTTGGGATTTACTTTGTTCATAGTTTGATTTTTCTATTATTTTATTTGTATTTCTGGCGGTGTGGAAGAGAAGGCCTAATGGCCGTAACTACACCAGAATAAATAAATAAATAAAAACAAATAAATATATAAATTAAAAAAAAAAACCTTGAACGTCAGGCATATGATGACATGTTTTCTTTTCGGTGTCTGATTTACAACTGTTTTAAATTGAGTTAACGCTGGCAGGCATTTCGCTAAGGACTTCATCAATTCATGTACGTCACGTTAAGTAAAGATTAATCTTAGCTTAGTAAAGTCAATTCGTTTTGGTTGTCTATAGTTAGGTATCCGAGATTTCCGAAAATGTAATAACCAGTTTAATTAAAAACAGAAGCAGAAAGGAAAACCCGTGCAACGCCGGGTGCTTTTAGCTAGTATCTTATATTATTGATATTTCTGATTTTAGAGCAATTTGTTATAAAACTAAACACCCATAACATAATGGCTAGGGTCCACACCTGTGGGGTAACGGTTAGCGCGTCTGGCCGCGAAACCAGGTGGCCTGGGTTCGAATCCCGGTCGGGGCAAGTTACCTGGTTGAGGTTTTTTTCCGGAGTTTTCCCTCAACCCAATACGAGCAAATGCTGGGTAACTTTCGGTGCTGGATCCCAGACTCATTTCACCGTCATTATCACCTTCATCTCATTCAAACGCTAAATAACCTGAGATATTGATACAGCGTCGTAAAATAACGTAATAAAATAAAAAAAATAATGAGTAGGCTCTTTTGTAATCTATTTCACGGAACAACCAAACTTTGTTTACCTCTAGTATTGTGTACATGTACTTCAGTAAAAGATACAAGATTAAAATTACCTAATCTTATGCTAGTATACTGTTTATCAAACTGTTAACAACTGTCAGAAATAAATCATTACTTCACATGTGATTTAGGTACCGTTATTTTTTCATCCTGTGAAATAATTTGTTGAGTACAAACATTTCATTTATATTCGTTGAGTAACTTAGCAACGATGAAAATTTTCTGTCATGCTAGGGTTTTAAACAATTCATTATGGCTAACTATATAGGTATTAAATGAAAGAAGGAATTATAATTTAAATAATTACTAGGATAAGATAAAACCTTATAATATTACATGTGAGTAAAATCCATTAGGCCTACATGTTCGTGAGAAATGACACGAACCTATATGTCATAAACATCTCATTCACGAATAATGGTACATTTTAGCCACTTACAGGATAAATGACTATTGATGTACACCAGTAGACAAAATAATAATTTGGGCCATTGTTAAATTTCACAATCCTCTCCCCTTAATATGTTTTCGGAAAAAGTAATCACCATGTTTATGGGTACATAACTTACTATCCAAAACAATTCGAATAGCTTACACAATGCGTACCGGTACCGTGAATTTGGTTCATTATTTAGAATGTATTTGAATTTAGGTAAGTTTCCTAATGAAAGCTGTGACATCTGTTCTGTAAACACTCAGCTTCGTACAATTTTCATCTAAGAATCTTGCGCTGGAGTCTGTGTCTATGTCTTGAAATAACTTTTGAGTCGTCAACGAATTATAGGTAATGCGGACTTATTTTATATAAGTGCAGATAATAAAAATTTGGGATAAGTGAGCCGTAAGGCACTTTCTGTTTTGATGATGATAATAATAATGATGCCTTTGGTAATCTTCTTTCAACGGTCGGACTGAATTACTCATCTTTCGCCCATATTAAAAAAACCTGTAACTTAGAGGGATGAAGTCGTAAGTCCAATTCTTATAGTAATGGAGATGTTGAAATGATTATTGAACATGTAAATCAGTCTCTATTAAACATTTTAAATTATTTCAAAGGTTTATCGTTTCTTATCTTCAGGTTCAATATACATCAGTTGTCGATAAACATAAAACTCTTCACCAAAAATGTCAAGATGTAGAAGCCGAGATTCAGCACAGATTACAACGAGAACTGCACCTACTACGTCAACAGATGGAGCTGAAGTTGCATGCGGAGAGATTGAGAATTGAACAACAATTACGTCAGGAAATGCTGCATAAAGAATCAAAGCAATTTGCTCCTGTGAACACTTTTGTAAGTAATAATTTTTATCGTTAATGATATCACACGGATTGAAAAGTTTCAAAAGCTCAGACCTCGCTCAATCAATTGCCTTCCTGAATCATGGTTAGAAGTTACTGTTGATCTTAAGGACGAAACCCATAAACCTCACAGCAAGTTAGTGCGGAAGGAGTTGAAGGCAGTCCTTTCCGATAGTGCATATTGTCCTTTAATATTGAATTTGTTGTTTTTATGCATTGGTGTAAACGGTGATAATTCTATGGGATTTAAAGACAATTTCCTAAAATCTTGTATCACTTTGTTAATAATTTATTAGTAACCGCTAAAAATTGGAAGATATATAGGATGACTGTAAGTAATGTCATTAATTTAAGATATTCTAAACAAAAAATTTTAATAGAATTCCGCTCATTTTTTGCTTCCTTTTCGAGATAAAAATTGTTTTGTATGAAACATTTATTTTCATAGCATGTTTTGGGAAAACCATTGATTTAATACCCAACATGTTTAGTAAATTTAAGAGAGCAGTATATTATGATAATAAAGGATTCAAAGAATTTTATTTTTGTCCTTTAAATTTGCAGAAATTTGATCCGAACAAATGTAACATTGGAAAATTACTTTGCGGAACGAAAAGTTGCAATTGTTTGGATCAAATTTCTAAACATTTAAAGGACAATACTGAAATTATTTCAATCATATTCTCTCCTAACTAGACTAATAATGTTGGAAATTCAATCAATGACTTTCCCAAAACATGATATAAAATGTCTCATATAAAACAATTTAAATTTGGGAAAGGAATAAAAAACGAGCAAAATTATATTAAACTTTTTTGTTTCAAATATCTCAAAGAATAATCCTCTGAAATTAATGATATTACTTATGGTTTATTTTGTATATTGTGATGGTAGTATCGGAAAAATTTTCTATAGTACAGTTCTATCCTCAATAAATTTTTATTAATTATTAATTTGTGTTTCTGGCTTGAGAAGAAGCTTTAACCATTGCTCTTAGTTGCATCCGTAACCAAAAGGTAAATTATATTATTTCAGACAACCAAAGCCGAGCCGAAGTCTTCTGTTACTGTATTATCTACAAATCTACCAAGCCATCAATATGAGAAGACCAAAGGCTTTGCTGACATGAGCGGAGAGGAATACGAAGTTAAAATGGCAGCTTTCCTTTTTCTATTAGGTTTCAATTATACTGATGGATTCTTCCTAGCAACAAACTTGAAAGGTGCAGGAGCTTTTGACGACATTGTATTTCAGTACGAAGGTAAGAATAAAAACGGGAATAAATTGCGGCGAACGTGCTTTATCCAACTGAAACACAAGCAAAAGGATGGAGTTTTGGTTGGACGGAATGAATTATTGAGTCTTCAGGGTGGTTTCAGCCTTCGAAAACTCTACGGCTCTTTTCGTGAAGTGAATGGCCAGTTTTGTGTAAAGGCAAATCACAAGATATTCAGCGGAAATCTAGAGGATTGTGAATTCTGCCTATACACAAACGCACAGATCGATAGACGGCCTATGAATGAGTATGACACAGGAGGTGCGGCGTTGCTTTCAGGAGATAAAGAAAATCGTGTTTTCTCCTTCAGTGAGTGCGCAGATGTAGACGTGTATACACTTTTTCGGGATCTGAGAGCTTATAAGCAACTGTTGGATCAGTTGTGCACTGTAACAGAGAATGGACATGATTCGGACAATATGATGATCAAAGAGAAAATAAAGAGATTTACAGAGGAACATCCTAACAAGGAAATAACTCCAAAACTAAACAGAATAAAAAACAAGCCTTCAAAGAAAGAGTTTGAAAAACTTGCTAAAGAAATATCTGATATAGGAGATGTTTTAACACACAAGGAGTTTTTAAATAAACTGACAGTATTCAGCAATCAGGCAGGGAAATATGATCTTGACAGTATCATAGAACGAGAAATAAAACTTTACTGTCAAGTATCAACTACTCAGGCCAAAGCAATCTCAAGAGAGTTGTTGAAGAATATGCAAGACTGGAGACGAAACAGTAATGATTACCTAACAGAAACATCTCAATTTTGGCTTGACATGTTGCAATGTCGTATTAATCTAATTCATGAACTCAGCTGTCCCACAAGAACGAAGTTTGAGAAATTGAATATTAAATTCACTCACACAGTTATCAAAGAATTAATGTCAAACATAAAAGACAGTAAAATTGTTAATATCGTCACTCAAAACGCTTCAACTCTGACAAGCGCTCTCAAAGTCTCTCAAGGTCTAGATGATTTTGGAATTCCGTCACTTTTGCTCACATTTGAACAATGTGCAAGTCAAAGAAATGCCGTTCTTTCTATTTGGTCCAGTCGTTGGTGTAAAGCACTTGTAATTGATTGCTGTACCCAGATGGACAGCAATTTAGATGCTGTACAATCAATACTCGATCAAGAGGTTCTTCTAGAATGTAATTGCCACGTTGTAATCATTTCAGAACAGTCTGTGTCTGATAAAATAGGTAGCGATTGTGTAGCGATTTATGATCATTGTAGTTTAGATCAGTTGGACAATGCTTCTCAAGACAGAGTTTTGAATCAAAAAGTTAATTTTCAAGGCTACGATGTCAAAATAGGTTCTCTTATTCAGAACAGTGACAAACTTAGTAAGTTAGTAGATTCAGATATTCTCGTGAAATTACTGTATGATGATAGTACATTGATTCTTGGAAATTCACTTGCTGATAAGAGTAGTGTCTACATTCCGAGGACATTGCAATGTAAAATATTTATTAAATCAGACATCTTAAACAATAACGAAGTTCCCAACATAATTGCAGTGAGTGGAATATCTAAAAGAGAACTCAGCCAGCTTGTAAATTCTCCTGATGATATTGGGCGATTCCTACATCATGCTTATTATTCAAGTTGGTTCTACCAGGGACCCAGTAATTGCAGATTTGTGGTTTTTGAAACTGAAAGTCTTGATAATGGAGCTGGTTTTGAAGAACTGTGTAAAAGATTCCATGGAAGAAATGTTCACTGGTTGGGATATGAACATGGTTCACTGTGGTGGATAAATTCTCATGGTGATACAACTGATGTATGTAAATACATAGACCATAGCAAAAGTTGCGGTAATCAAGACCATCTGAATGAATACATTATAGATAATAAACCGAGTTCTTTCCGTCCAAATACTTTGGACGATGTGAATGAAAAGATTGTGCTTGTATCAGCGGAGCCTGGTATGGGAAAGTCTACTTTGCTAACTCATTTAGCTCACGATACAAAATTTTCTGATCCTTCCACCTTCGTTTTGAGAGTAAACCTGAATGACCATTCCAGATACTTATTTGAGAACAACGTCTCCCATGATGACGATGTAAACACTGCACTAAATTTTCTTACCTCATGTGCAAATGTGTGTACCTCAGAGCATGAGTTAGAAACAGGGTTACTGAAACATAGTCTTCTCTATACAAGGAATTTAGTAGTACTTCTAGACGGTTTCGATGAAATAAGCCCAACACATGCAAAAACAACTGCATCACTAATAAGAATTCTAAGTAAAACTGAGGTCAGAAAATTGTGGGTAACATCCAGACCAGTCATGAGGTCTTACTTACAGAAGGAAATGAATGTTCTTTCCCTCATATTGCAGCCTTTCTCAGAAAGAGATCAGAAATTATTTCTTCGAAGATTTTGGAAGAGTCGGAGGAAAGACATAGACGATAGTATTCTGAATACATTTGTCAAAATGTTCATTGAAATAACTAGTAAAACGCTTCACGATAAAAATATGGCTGGCATTCCTTTGCATACTGTGATGTTAGCAGAAGCATACGAGAAAATATTGATAGGTTATAATTGTTCAGGGAACATTATAATGCCAGAGAAATTAGATCTTCTTGAACTCTACGAGACTTTTGTTGAGAAGAAATTTCATATATATTGTAAGGAAAAGAACAATATGGATACTACCAAAGCTGGTGTAAATGATGACTTAGAATATATGAGAGAGTCATTCATGAATAATCACATGAAATGCGCGTTGACTATGTTTTTTCGTCACACACAATTTCATTCTCTTCTTGATAAACGTAGCGAAATTGAGTTAGAGTCTTTCATAAGCAGGATAAAAAGTGGGAAAGAGAAAACTGGGATTATTGTTGAAGTGAATGCCGAGGGGATACCACATTTCGTCCATCGTACTTTTGCTGAATACTTTGTTGCTAAATGGCTAGCACAGAACTACGCATCAAACAGGGAGCTTCTTGTTCACATATTATTCACGCAGAACTTCGATGTGATCAGTAATATATTCAATCACATTTTAGCACGTGGTTTTGATCTTCATGTCTCCGTGCTAAATCACGACAAACAGGCGGTTGTGGATCTCTTGGGGAAAGGTGTGAATGTCAATGAAACTGACAGAGGGGGCAGAACAGCACTACATTTGGCCGCTTTGGAATACAATCGCACTGCAAGTGCTAGCTCAGATCCTAGTAATATTGAGATCATAGCTGAAATGCTATTATGTAACGGTATCAAAGCAGATGCCGTTGATAAACTTCTAGGTTGGCGAGCACTGAATTACGCTGATAAAGTCGGCGCAAGTTGGAGACTCATAGAAAGACTTCTTGAAACCGATGTATCTGATAAAGATTTGGAAAATATAAGAAATAAACTTGAAGATAAGGAGTTTAGAGACAAGTCTTTCTGTGAAGTTGTGGAACAAGGCCATATACAACTTGTAGCTTTCATGCTGCGAAACGGAGCGAATGTCAATAGTGTTCTAATCTCTCAGCGCTTCAAAATTGACAAGTACACGCCTTTGCATGCGGCAGCAAGGTACGGGAGGTTGGCTCTAACTATGTTCCTCGTCAAACACGGGGCAGATGTCATGGCGAGAGACAGATGGGGCGCCACGGCTCTGCACCGTGCAGCCCAGTATAATCACTTGGAGGTAGTCAAGTATCTTCTGGAGAGGGGAACAGCTGCGAGGGAGTGGCTGATCGGAAGACTGGGCTCAAGAGCTTCGCCGTCTGGATCCATCGCAAACGTCGGCGATGAGGACTGTGATACACCGCTACACTACGCCGCAAGGGGCGGAGCATTGGATGTTGTTCGCTACTTGATACAGGAGAAGCTAGCTGACGTGAATGCATGTAACTGTGATGGGGAAACAGCGCTCACTGTTTCTGAGCGATCTGTTTTACGTGACGGAAGTGACTCTGTGGTAGCTGTGGCCTCCTTCATGCGGTCACTTACATTTGAATCACAACTGCCTTAAGGGTATATGTATATGTACGACCACAAATATTATCAGAAAATGCAGCCTCTAAATCTCTAAAATTTCGTAAGGAAATGAACTCACAATTGGACAAAAATTACAAGGTATCACAACAAGACTTATTAGAACTTAAATATCCGATAAACGTATAAAAAAGATTACTAAAATATTTTTTATGATTCACTTTTTACTTTAAATTAAATTTTCCAAAATTTGAAAATTTTCACACATATTATTTCATAACTCCACAACCAATAGAGATAGAATTCTGAAATTTTGTACAGTGATTTAACATGCATTTATGCAAAAGGTAGACTACAGTAATGACCATTTCTTTGAAAATAGAAAAATTAGGTCACAAAACATTATGGAAATTTTAATATATTTTATATAGGAAAAATAAAAAAAATAATTGTATAAAAGCAAACAACTGTACATGTCTGAGAGTAGTCTACTTTTCAGAAATAAGTGTTTATTACATGCAGGAAAAATATTAAAGATGTCAGAGAGACCATAACAATATTATGGTTACCAAATGATGTAACTGGAGAATTTGTGTGTGTATGTGTGTGTTTTTTTTTTTTTTTTTTTTTTTTTTTGTACTTTGATAAACTGGTTTGAAAAATATCATTATTATCTTTTTATACTTTTATCAGATATTTAAGTTCTAACAAGTATTGTTGTGGTACGTTGTAATTTTTGTCTAATTGTGAGTTAATTTTCTTATAAAATTTTAGAAATTTAGAGCCTGCATTTTCTGATAATATTTGTTGTCGTTCACGTACATATACCCTTAAGGTGAACATCGACTCTTAGGTTAAAAATCCACATTTTTCCTTAATCTCCTTTCAAATTATGGCGGCATTTTTGGGAGTAAACTAAGCTATTTAAATAATTCAAACTTGAAAATTGAATTTGAGGCCCCAATTTTTTTAACATTGATAGAATTTTGGACCGACCTAACTCCACTAGAAATTGACTTAGGGCAAAACTTCTTTCGCCAAAATGATCCCCTGCATATGAAGAATGTTACATACTGAAATTACTTTTCTTGAATTAAGATATGCCACATTATATAAGCACTTTGGAAATATATTGTCGTTGTTTCTGCAATAACTCCTATGTGCAAAATATAAAATTATTCAGTAGGAAGAGAAAACACATTTATTCATCCTATAGTAGTCCTACTTAGGAGACTGTGAATTCTTACATTTGCGAAACAAAGAAATATAGTTACATACAGGAGATTTTATTATTTACTGTATCACTATTTAAGGTATTTAATAGAGCAAAAATTTGAAAATCGATGAATATGTCACATAGGAGTTATTGCAGGAACAACGATGATACATATGCATATATAGCCTATATGTTTTTTGGATAAAATAATTGTAATCGATTGAAAAGAATTTTAATTCACAACATAAGCACATGTTTAAGCTTTAATTTGGTATCTCATTTAAGTCTTTTGCCCAATTGGAAGTCCACTTTTTGTCCTTTGGAATGATAATAAATTTCGGAAAATGTGAAATAGGAATAACAGACACTGAAGATGGCGTAAGGTATACAAAGTATAGTATACTTGTATTATAATTTCCCAAATAATTATTAAATTATTGAGATAATGGGTACAACTTATATATTTTTGAGAACTAAAAAAAAATGACCTTCAAGATGATGCAAAAGCATTATTTAACAAAATTCTGAAGAAATTGACATTTCTAGAGTCGATGTGTTCCTTAACAGAGTGGATATTTCAGACATAATGTACAACTTTGTGGTCTAATATAACACTTTAAGGGTATTTGCTTGCTATAAACAATGCAACATTTGTGATACTATAACTACATTCCATTTTGCCATAGTTTATGTTCTAATTCTCAAAACTGCACGATTTGTTGTTACTTATTGTACTCGTATCCACTTTTTACGCTTGAAATGTATACTAGAGATTTTAATACATTGCTTTAGTACTTAAAAAAATAACATATTTAAGCTTTTATTATTATTTACAGTACATGAATACGCAGTTTTCTCTTTTCCAATATTTCAGAGTTAAATGAATTAGTCATTTCATAGAGTTAGAAGTACAATAGATAAGAGAAGGTACTTTTGTCAGTAAGAATAACGTTCTTTTTAATATTATTGTCTTGGGAAATATTTCAATTTTGTAATATTTTTTTTTTCATGTAATAACATGTAGATTACAATAATTTAAATATATTTTAATTAATCTGATAGGGTAACATTATTATACATCTGGTAAGATAGCCTGGAATTATTATAAGTCTAGCTCAACATTTCTACAAAATGTATGAATAACTTGAAAAATGTGAGTTTTGGTTAAATGTATATTATTTAGTCATTATGGTACCATAATTTGAATAAACACATTTATTGAAAACGAATATTCTCGGAATATATACAGATTGGATAAATATGTGTTCCCAAAATTACGCTTTTAATAATATAGAGAAATAAAAAATTGCAATTTTCTACCATGTTAACGACCAACGCTCATTAATTTGCATAGAAGTACTGAATATCAAACAAAACATGTTGAAAGACTGTATGAGAGTCTGGGCTTTCACTATTGTTCTGTTCAGAAGAAGACTCTCTGGTATTTCACTATGTTCTGGGACTTAACATCTAAACTTTTTTCTAAATTATATGCCTGTTTCAGGATCAGTGTAATGTAGATTGACCTGAAGGGTTGCTTGTAATACAGAATTACATTTGAATCCGTTTTTATATACAGGGTGTAAGCGATGTAAACTGTCAAAATATACTGGTTGTAGAGCATAGTTAACTGAAAAAAAAAGCAAATTTTTTTTTTGTAACTGTCGAGATTTTCAAAGAAAAATAAATGTATTTTGTGAGTCTAACTTTTAAAAGATGAGAGTAGAGGGTCATTATTTACTTTACCGAACACTTTCGTTAAAGCAGTCGTTGTGTCTCCGTTTTGTATTCGTATGTGTTGGGCGCAAGGTCATTGGCAAAGACATTCGTGTTTAATCGAAATGCAAAGAAATATTCTACTATTATAGGCCTCAAAATAACACAATATTTTACAAATTAGGAATCAAATTATAAAAACTAATTAAATTTAACTAGACATTTGGTTCAGTAGACCGATATGTAGATGCTTTCTATAAAATGTTGGTAGTTTATGTCGTTTACACCTTGTATAATTCAGATTAACTACACTAAGGTTAATAGATTTAAACTAACAATATTGTCATTGTATGAAAATGCCAGATTACAAAGGAAAGGAAGATTATGTTTTACAAAATGTAAATTATGTAAGTCTCCAAACTTATATGATACAGCATAGTGAAATGAATGTAAATGCTTAGTAATATTTTGCTTAAATTGTAACAGTCTACCCAAAACGTTCTATGTCTTTATGACCTGAGCAAGGTCACGTAGAATGAAACAGTCTAGAACAGCATCGACAACATTAACCGATGTCGTCATGTAGAATGAAACAATCAAGAACAGCATCGACAACATTAACCGATGTCGTCACGTAGAATGAAACAATTGAGAACAGGATCGACAACATTAACCGATGTCGTCACGTAGAATGAAACAGTCAAGAACAACATCAACAACATTAACCGATGTCGTCACGAAGAATGAAACAGTCAAGAACAACAGCAACAACATTAACCGATGTCGTCACGTAGAATGAAACAATCAAGAACAGCATCGACAACATTAACCGATGTCGTCACGTAGAATGAAACAATCAAGAACAGGATCAACAACATTAACCGATGTTGTCACGTAGAATGAAACAATCAAGAACGGGATCAACAACATTAACCGATGTCGTCACGTAGAATTAAACAATCAAGAACAGCATCGACAACATTAATCGACGTCGTCACGTAGAATGAAACAGTCAAGAACAACATCAACAACATTAACCGATGTCGTCACGTAGAATGAAACAGTCAAGAACAACAGCAACAACATTAACCGATGTCGTCACGTAGAATGAAACAATCAAGAACAGCATCGACAACATTAACCGATGTCGTCACGTAGAATGAAACAATCAAGAACAGGATCAACAACATTAACCGATGTTGTCACGTAGAATGAAACAATCAAGAACAGCATCGACAACATTAACCGATGTCGTCACGTAGAATGAAACAATCAAGAACAGCATCGACAACATTAACCGATGTCGTGACGTAGAATGAAACAATCAAGAACAGGATCGACAACATTAACCGATGTCGTCACGTAAAATGAAGCAGTCTAGAACAGCATCGATAACATTAACCGATGTCGTCACGTAGAATGAAACAATCAAGAACAGCATCGACAACATTAACCGATGTCGTCACGTAGAATGAAACAATCAAGAACAGCATCGACAACATTAACCGATGTCGTCACGTAGAAAGAAACAGTCTAGAACAGCATCGACAACATTAACCGATGTCGCCACGTAGAATGAAACAATCAAGAACAGCATCGACAACATTAACCGATGTCGTCACGTAGAATGAAACAATCAAGAACAGCATCGACAACATTAATCGACGTCGTCACGTAGAATGAAACAATCAAGAATAGCATCGACAACAATAACCGATGTCAGTGCTTCAGATTAAATCACTTGAAATTAGGTGACAAATAAGAGCGAGTTTGATGGATTTCTCTTCAAAAGCTTCATGGTATTCACTTATTAATTCATGGAGAAGTGGTTGTTACCAAGTATCTTTTCAACGTTTTTCAGGTTCCGTCGCGTCGGTTTATTGCAGGTTCGACTTCCGTTTGTTGTTTGTTTGTTTGTTTCCCAAGGATGTAACTTAGATGGAAGCGGTGCCGTGATCATTGGATACTACGCATTCTAAAGGCATATTTTTTTTACAATAAAATTATTTTGATTTTATTATTTATACTGTATTTCTTAATCATCCTTCCATCATCCTATGTGGATATATTACAAGATACCTAATTCAGATAATTTTATATTAAGGTATGAATATCGAAATTCTTCTCTTTTAAATCGATCTAATAATCTAAAATCCCTCGCTATTGCTGCTAGTTTGTTATTACTAATTTTGTGAAGATTTAATCTATAATCTGCCAGTCTAACAATAATTCTGGAAAGAAGTGTTTATGGGGTTTATATTCACAAATTAAATAATAGCAATACTTCTGTATTAGTCTTGCAAATAGTGTGATTGTGTCCGACTTCGGGTATTAATTATTTCTTATAGCCAAACTAACATATCGTCGTTATTCCTGCAATAACTCCTATGTGCAAAATATAAAATTATTCATCCTATGGCAGCTGTACATAGGAGATTGTGAATTCTTATATTTTCGAAACAAAGAAATATAATTACCTTGTAGGAGATTTTATTATTTGCTGTATCGCTATTTGATTTATTTAATAGAGCAACTATCTGAAAATCGATAAATATGTCACATAGGAGTTATTGCAGGAACAACGACGATATATTTAATAACTTTTCACCGTTCAAGCAACATTTTACCTAAAATTTTAACTGGAAGAAGAACAAAAACTTTCTGCGAGTCCAAGAATGTCAGACAAATACAGTAAACTATCCCCTCCTTTGAATATTGTAATATTATTTGGGTATTATCAAAACTCAGCACTGTTTTTCGGCCGCCGAGGACTGGAAGGATAACTGTTGTGACATTATCAAAGCAGACCGCTGTATGACAGACTGCAGAATGGAATAGCCTAGGTTGAAGTCTAGATTCAGTCATAGTTTTCTGGTCAAGGGCAGGACCTTCACTGCAAACCCAGCGTCCTTCAATCTTCCTCTTTTTCCGCCTTTGTCTTCGTTTCCGCATATGATCCATATGTCTTAATGTTATCTATTATCTGGTATCTTCTTCTACCTCGAACGTTTTTCTCGGTCACCATTTCTTTCAATTCATCCTTTAATAACCAATTTCTTCTCAGCCGGTGACCCAGTCAGTTTATTTTTCTCTTCCTGATCAGTTCCAGCATTTTTCATTCTTTACCGACTCCTTCTAGCACAGCTTCATTTCTTATTCTGTCTGTCCATTTTACACGCTCTAATCTTCTCTATGTCCACATTTCAAGTGCTTCTAATCGGTTCTTTTCACTTCGTCGTAATGTCCATGTTTCTCTACCGTAAAATATCGCACACCATACAAAGCATTTCAACTAATATCTTCCTTAGTTATTTACTCACAGGTCCGCAGAAAATAATATTTATTTTCCTGTTAAAAGCATTCTTTGTTATTTCTATTCTCCTTTTGATTTCTTGGCAGTAGCTCATGTTACTTATTTGAAGCTGTCCACTTGTTCCCTTGCCTCATTTCGCATACGAAAGTTTATCTTCTTCAGATAATGATGTCAATTCCCAGAACTTCTCCTAGATCCAATCAGCTTCCTATG